>NC_082707.1:94918661-95218661 GCF_030144855.1 Hypanus sabinus | reverse complement strand
ACTGCAGCTCTGAGTGTTGCTGTTGCACGGCGACGGTGTTGGAGTAGGGCAGCTGTTCCTTGGGAGGGGTAAACGACTTCCAACGCATGCTCTACCTTGCATGACGACCCTTCATAGTTTTGGTGCTCCGGCCCCTTTCCGTTACGAATTCTGGGCTAGATGCGTGAGTTTGGATTTGGTGACCACGCCCACCCCGAGTCTGGCATTGTACTTGGCAAATCTGTTATCTAAGTCTGTTGAAGAGTAGATGTCTCTGTTATCTTCTTTCCCTGAGCCCCCGTCACACCGGCTGCATGGACTTACTGTAGAGTTGTTTCTCTGTAGCTTCTATTGTGGAGCTGCGTCCTGACTACTTTGTGGTCCATGCTAACCTTCCGTTTCTCAGCAATTAAAAATGTTGCAGACATGAAATCAAACAAAAAATGAAGTTACTCTGGAGCATTTTTTGATGACCTGCTGAGTAACTCCGTGAACTTTGTTCTTATTACAGCTTCTTTCTCATGCGATTTTGCCCCATTCCTTTTCCATTGGATGGATGCTGTCCTTTCTAGCCATGTGCAAAGTTTGGGTTCACCCAAATTCTTGTTCCTAGGCCCTCTGCAGAATTGATGTCCTCTTTACCTTCACTAGGCACTACAGGCTTGAACCCTTTTTCCTCTTTAATGCTCCAAGGCCAATCCTGGAATGCTGCTTTTGGGTGCAGTGCATATTTGGTTGACAATCCTTGTCTACTCTTGGGTTTTGTATAGGGTTAGGGTACTGACATCTTCCAATTCCTTACCCCTGTATGATGAGGATTCTTTCCCCTGAATGTCCATTTTGCCATTTTGTGCTGCTTGCATTTCACATTTTCTGGTTTCTCTAATCTTGTCTTTTTCCATTCTGTGATCAGTGCAATGTTGTGTCTCTGCTCTCTCCACACCTTATTAAGGGGGTGTATCCCCTGTTATGTGTCAGTCACCCTTTTTAATGACTGTGGTGTTGATTTTCCTATTTTGTGGTGCCATTACAGAATAAGTACTCTGCTGCTTACTCATTATTCTATTTGAAACACAGTTTATGATTGTTTGCTCACAGTCCCTGGAACCCTGAGTGTGATCTTAATTTAGTCTTCTGTGGTGCTCATGATATGTTAGCTTAGTTCTGCAACTTTCTAACTCAAAGACTAAAGTTACTGCTTCTGTAAATTTCCTGCTTGTCGCTGTAAACATTTCGTTTTGGGGTGCAACAAGTTCGTTCTGTGTACAAATTAAACAGGCAGCGAGAGCTCATTTTTAACGTCTTCAAGTATCATGATCATCGTACTATTGCTTAACATTTCCTACCCTAATGCAGTGTTTAAATCTTGGGAGAACCAGACACCCATTTCCAATGAAGACTGGATACTGGGGAAAGCATTTTTAAGCTCTAGCATTCTTGTTAGACCACTCGGACACAATTTCATATTTAAAAGTAGTTTTCTTCCCTGCTAAGAACCAGTCCTGTTGTTTGGTTTAATTGTTTTCAGTAGACACTACTAGTAAACCTTTTTCCAAAGTGATCCATGTTTCTTAACTGTAACTTTGTGCCATGAAGACTGACACCAAATAGTAATCTAATCTATCAGTTTACAAATGATCCTACTTCATTTCCAATTTTGAAATAAAGTCAAGATATTTTGTCTAAAGCTTTCTAAAAATTCATCTGGATATTGTCAACTATTTGCACTTAACCTCCAATGTGGTAATTTCAGAAAACTCAAATCAAAGTTGAGAGTCAGAGGCTTTCTGTCTCTCAGGAGTTGCTACGTTAAATTCATTGTGTGAATCCAGTTCACGAGAACCACCATTTCACAAGTTCAAATTTATTGTCATGGGCATACATATAAGTGCCATGAAAATTAACATTTTTTTTAGCAGCAGCACGGTACATTGCAAACATGAACAAACAGAAATTACATAACAATGAATTAAACATGACTTACCCAAAGCAAACAAAAAGAACATAACAACATTAGTGCAAGTTGAGGGTAAAATAGTCAAAGTAGAATTAGGTTGGTTTAAAAAAAACTGATGGCATTGGGGAAGAAGCTGATATTGAACCTTGAGGTGTGGATCCTTAGTTGTCTGAGTAGCACTAGGTTCTGGACTTCTGCCTGTGCTGTCAAAATGCAGAGGTGTTGTACTCACTCTGGATGTGGAAGGCTGAATTTGTCCATTTGCTTCATTAATATGCTCTGCTTGGAGTCTAGCAGTAGAGTCTCATCTGTGATTTCTTAATAGCAATGCCTTCTTCAGCATTGCAGGCTCTGACTTGCTAAAATTGATTTCTGGTCAAATTAATTGTTATTGTTAAATTCTTGCTGATCCATTGATTCAAGGTAAGATCTAAAGGCCATAGATTTGTCAAAATTATGATGAAAGGCAAATAAATATCTCAAGATTCACATTCAATTTTTTTTGTAGACAAAGTTAAGTGATAGCCCTTGGTCCTGTGTAAAATAGCCAGTGCAGATTATTGATTGTATGTTATTGATTATTTATAGGTCTCTTTTTATAGAGAGATTATTAACATAAAGAGATTATGTTAATCATCTCCCGGTAGAGGTCAGTCAACTCTTGAAGTAGTGCCTATTCCCAAGCAATAAAAAATTGAGTTTTGTTTTTCTCATCTCATGAAGAAGACTAAATGAGTCGAGTTTTGAATTGTACTATGTGCTCAATGGACCTTCATACCTCAGTACATACTTTGAGATTTGTATGTACTGTGATTGTTAGGTATGACAATTTGTGATTGTTGCGTGTTCGATATATGACTGGAGTAATTTGCACAGACTAGATTATATTCTTCTAACATGCAAATACAGATTGGTGAATTGATAGAGTACAATGCAACAGCTATATACCAAAATTTGTTTCTGTCATTTGTTGAAATGCATGTTTATCTCCCTTCTCTAGCCTTGTATCCCTTTTACCAATCAACTTTCCAGCTCTTAGCTTCATCCCTCCCCCTCCTGTCTTCTCCTATCATTTTGGATCTCCCCCTCCCCCTCTCAAATCTCTTACTATCTCTTCTTTCAGTAAGTCCTGACGAAGGGTCTCGGCCCGAAACGTTGACTGTACTTCTTCCTATAGATGCTGCCCGGCCTGTTACATTCCACCAGCGTCTTGTGTGTGTTGGTTGATATCGAATGCTGTTATTTTGTGTGCTGTTTATGTGCAGTGTACAGGATATAGTTGTGGCTTTTCTTCATAAAATTGTGTTTGAAATGAATAACACAGGTGACTGGGTCTGGACACATTTCCTTTAGGATAGGTTTATGAGTTATGACGTTGGTAATGTTTTTTAATCTGCTAAGTGATCTCCACAATCTGTGGAGTGGGGTGGGTTGGACCTTTGGCTGAATCTCTAGCTAGTTTCATATTATATTTGTCAGGAGGAAATACCATTTGAATTGTTATGCTAGGAACCCATGTAAAATATAGGATATGTTTATTGAGTAGTATAGTAGTGCCATTCATGAATTTCTTGTTTATCAATAACAGTGAAGTGGAAAACATTTCTAGATGTTAGAGTTACAATGCAAGGAGGTTTCTTCCACGGAGCTGAGCTCCAGCACATCTCTCTGAGGTGGTTTGTCACTTTTACAATAAAGTAACTTTATTCCTAAACTATTCTCATTAACGTGCAAGCTTTCTGCTAGACTTCAATACCAGTCTCCTGCTGTTTTGTTTTTCTTTGCTCTCATGTTAGAATAAGACCAAGAGTAGTAAAAGGTAAAGGTGATTTCATTGAGCTGTGCAGTTTGTGAATTAGACTGACCAACACAATAAAAAATACTGTTCTTCATTTTGGTAGATTTAATATGTTGCATTGCACAGTTAATCATAAGGAACTGTGTAATGTGCATTTCAAACTCGCATTGTGGCGTTAAAAAGGCCACATTTGTTTGGAGTCAATATTAAAAAAGATACAAAAAATTTCTTCAGATATATAAAGAGTAAAAGGGAGTAGATATAGGACCGTTATGGAAAATAACGCTGGAGAGGTAGTAATGATGGACATGGAAATGGCAGATGAACTGAATAAGTATTTTGCATCAGTCTTCACTGTGGAAGACACTAGCGGTGTGCTGGATGTTTGAGAGTATTCAGGGGCAGAAGTGAGTGAGGTTGCCATTACTATGAAGAAGGTGCTTGGAGAAATTGTAAGGTCTGAAAGTAGGTGAAATGGCTGGACCGGATGGAGTACACCCCAGGGTTTTGAAAAGAGATAGCCAAAGAGATTGTGGAGGCATTAATAATGATCTTTCAAGGTTCAGTAGATTCTGGCATGGTTCTGGAAAACTGGAAAGTTGCAAATGTCATTCAAAAAGGGAGAGAGGCAGAAGAAAGGAAATTATATGCCAGTTCATCTGACCTCAGTGGTTGGGAAGATGTTGGAATTGATTGTGAAGGATGTAGTTTCAGGGTACTTGGAGGCACATGATAAAATAGGCCAAAGTCAGCATAGTTTCCTTAAGGGCAAATCTTGCCTGACAAATCTGTTGGAATTTTTGACGAAATAACAAGCAGGATTGACAAAGGAGAATCGGTGGATGTTATTTGGATTTTAGGAAGGCCTTTGTCAAGGTGCTGCATGTGAGGCTGCTTAACAAGTTAGGAGCCCATGATATTACAGGAAAGATACTCGCATGGATCGAGCATTGGCTATTTGGCAGAACGAAAAGAGTGGGAATAAAGGGAGCCTTTTCTGATTGGCTGCTGGTGACTACAGGTGTTACAGGGGGTTTGTCTTAGGACCACTTTTTACATTTTATGCCAAGAAATTCGATTGATTGAATTGATGGCTTTGTGGCCAATTTTACGGATGATATGAAGGTAGGTGAAATGGCAAGTAGTGTTGAGAAAGTAGAGAGGCTACAGAAGGACTTAGCCAAATTAGGAGATTGGGCAAAAAGAGGCAGATGGAATACAGTGTTGAGAAGTGTATGGCCATGAACTTTGGTAGAAGAAATAAAAACATAGAATATTTTCTAAATAGGGGAAACATTTTTAAAAAGCTGGGGTGCAAAGGGACTTAGGAGTCGTTATGCAGGATTCTCTAACGGTTAATTTGGAGATTGAGTCAGTGGTGAGGAAAGCAAATGCAATGTTAACATTCATTTCGAGAGGATTAGAATATAAAAACAAGGATGTGGTGTTGAGGTTTTATAAGGCATTGGTGAGGCCTCACTTGGAGTATTGTGAACAGTATCTAAGAATGAATACGCTGACATTGGAGAGGGTTCAAAGGAGGTTCATGAGAATGATTCCTTAACTGAACAAGTTACCACGTGAGGACCAAATGATGGCTCTGGGCCTGTACTCACTGGAATTCCGAAGGATGAGAGCAATCTCATTGAAACCCATTGATTGCTGAAAGGTCTCAATACAGAGGGGACGTTTCCTACGGTGGGGGAGTCTAGGACCAGAGGCCCTCAGAATAGAGTGTTGTCCATAGAGATGAGGAGGAAATTCTCTCGCCAGAGAGTGGTGCATCTGTGGAATTTGTTGGCACAGGTACTGTGGAGGCCAGGTCTTTGGGTATATATAATGCAGAGGTTGATAAGATCTTGATTAGTCTGGGCATGAATGGTTAGGGGGAGAAGGCAGAGTATTTGGGTTGAGAAAGAAATGGATCAGCCAGGATGAAATGGCGGAGCAGACTCGATGGGGCAAATGGCCTAATTCTGCTTCTATATGTTACTGTGTTATATTCTCCCACTCCCCAATACTCGTTCTAATATAATTTTCTGACTTGAAGCAATACCAGCAAAGAGTTGCTAGGCAAGGAAAGATGGTTCAAAAGTCAAAATTAATGATAATTTGCAGTGATGAAAAATTATAGAAAGTTATGCAAATTACTGGTAAGAAATATATTCAAATTAATAAGTGTTATCGACATTTCTTTTTGTCCATCCTTCCACTCTGTCTAACTTGTTTTATTTCTAATATTTCCAAATTCTGATGAAAGGTCATTGATTTGAAGCTGGTGTGGCTTGCGGAGTATTACAACATAGAACATTGCAGCACAGTACAGGCCCTTCAGCCCAAAGTGTTGTGCCACCCTTTTAACCTACCTGAAGATCAATCTAACCCTCCCCTCCTGCATAACCATCAATTTTTCCCTGTGCTTCTAATGCCGGAATGTACCCTCCTCTACCACCTCTCCTGGTAGGGTATTCCACAAACCCAGCATTCTCTGTATAAAGAACTTACCCCTGACACTCCTATACCTCTCTCCAATCACTTTCGCATTATACCCCTGTATTTTTTCCACCCCTGGAAAAAGTCTGGCTATCCATTCTATCTGTTTTCTCTTATCATTTTGTACATCTTTATCAGGTCATATCTCATCCTCCTTCCAATCCTGTTTTCATATGCTATGCATAAGTATTTCAAACATGTTGTTTTCAATTCACCTCCCTACCGTTAGCTTTATTGACAGCTTTGTTATTAAACACGTGTTTACAAAGGGGCCAAGATGGAGAACTAAGCATTTTAAGGTATGGGCTCATCTGAAAAGCTGAGTAGAACAGTGTAAGTGTTTGCCCTAAAGGCAGTGGTGTTATGAAGGTAGTTAGGAATGTTTTATACTGAGTTTTGGAGGGTACACTAACACTAATTATAGGCAAACCTGAGAAAGAACAGGACACAGGTGATAGTTAAATGGCTTATAGGTCACCTAACCATATTTATCCAGAAATGTGTAGTTTGCAGTGATAGTAATTAGTAATTGTTACTTTTCATGCTTTGACTTTGGGCAGGGAGAAATGGAAGTTATCTAAGAGATTTTCATTGAAAGTATTCAAGACAATTTCCAAAAGCAAGACCTTGTGGAACTATCCAGAAAAAGCTGTTTTGCATCTTGAATTGTATTTGAAAAGTGGTCAAGTAGTAATCTCAGAGAAAAGAATTTTCTGCAGAAGAGAAGCTGCAACACATAATTTACCTGTTGGGTTTGATAATGTTTTTGGGTTTGAAAATAGAGTATTAAACTTATAGCCGGTTGCTTAAACTATGAGGCTACTGGAGTAAAGAAATCAATGTTTATTATAGTGGCTAATCAATGTCTAATATATCAAAGAAAGGATAATTTATGAAGAAGTGCAGCAAAGCTTCAAAGATTTGGAAAGGTCTTTATTAAAAAAAATACCAAAAACGATAGTAAGAACATTGGGAATTTCCTCACTTCTAGTCAGTGCAGATTGGGAACATCTCCTCCAAAATCACCATCAGTATAGGTGCACCACCAGGTTGTGTATTTAACCATAGCTCTGCTTTCTTTAGACTTATGACTGTGAGTCTAAGTACAGGTCCATTGGCATATTTAAGTTTGCTGACAACACTACTGTTGTTGGCTGAATTAAATGTGGCATATAGGAGAAATTGAAAATCTCGTTGACTGATGCCATGACAACAATTTCTCACTCAACGTCAGCAAAATGGAGGAGCTGATTATTGACTCGGAAGAAGTTGTAAGTTCATGAGCCAGTGCTCAGGGGATTGGAGGTGGAGAGGACCAATAACTTTAAATTCTTGTGTGACCACCACACAAATGTCATTTCAAAGAAGGCACCTCTACTTTCTCAGAAGTTTGTGCAGATTTGGCATGTTATTTAAAACTTTTGACAAACCTCTGCAGATGCACAGTGGAGAGTATCTTGACTGGCTACATCTCATCCTACTATGAAAACACCAATGCCCAATAAAGGAAAAGCCTAAAAAAGTAGTGAATACTTCCCAGTCCACAAAGAACGCTGCTGTAAGAAACACCAAAGGACCCAGCAATGATCCCTGCGGCGCACCACTGGTCAGAGAGGCAACCCTCTTCTACCACACTCTGGCTTCTCCCACAAAGCCAATGTCTAATCCAGTTTACTACTTCATCCTGAATGCTGAGCCTTCTTGAACAGTCTTCCATGTGGGAACTTGTCAAATGCCTTACTAAAATCCATGTAGACAAAATCCACTGCCTTGCCTTCATCCACTTTCTTGGTAACTTCCTTGAAAAACTCTTAAGATTGGTTAGACACGACCTACCATGCATGAAGGTATGCTGACTATCCTTAATCAGTCCATTCTATCCAAATACTTGGATATCTGGTCCCTTGGAATAGCTTCTGATAACTTTCCCGTAACTGATGTCTGACTTACTGACCTATAGTTCCTGGTTTCTGTTTAGAGCCTTTTTTTTAAACAGTGGAACAATATAACAATATAAAATAGCATCGACTATTTTCCATAGATACTGCCTGGCCTGCTCAGTTCCTTCAGCATTTTGTGTGTGTGTTGCTTGGATTTCCAACAGCTGCAGATTTTCTCTTGTCTGTCCCAATCCACACTTGACAGATCATTTCTGATGCCATCAAAATTGGCCTCTCTCCAATTTAGAATTTCAGACCTATCTCTTTGCATATTTACTTTGAAACTAATGGCATTGTGGTTGCTGGATGCAAAGTGTTCCCCTACACAAACTTCTGTCACCTCCCGGTGTTCCCCTTAAACATTTCATCTTTCACCCTTAATCCATGACCTCTAGTTCTAGACTCAGCTAACCTCAGTGGAAAAGCCTACTTGCATTTACCCTATCTATACCCCTTATAATTTTGTATACCTCTTTCAAATCTCCCCTCATTCTCCTACCATCTAGGGAATCAAGTTCTACCCTATTCAACCTTCCCTATAACTCAGCATCCTTGTAAATTTTCTTTCCACCTTCAATCTTATTGATATCTTTCCTTTACATAGGTGACCAGAACTGCACATAATACTCCAGGTTAGGCCTTACCAATGTCTTATGCAACTTCTGTACTAAATACTTTGATTTATGAAGGCCAGTGTGCCAAAAGCTCTATTTACCTGTGATGCCACTTTCAAGGAAATTGTATTCCTAGAGCCCTCTGTTCAGCCACACTCTTCACTGTCTTACTGCTTACCATGTAAGTCCTGTCCTGGTTTGTCCTCCCAAAGTGCAACACCGCACAATCGTCTGCATTAAATTCCATCTGCTGTTCTCAGCCCATTTTTCCAGCTGGTCCAGCTTTTCCCTACCTCAGTGAGATACTGTATACCTATCCAGAACCCTATGCAAGTGCTCCCTAAAGAATCTCCACATTTCGATCATACATTTCCCCGAGTACATCTGTTCCCAATATACGGTTCCAAATTCCTGTCTAATAGCAGCATAATTCATCCTCCCCCAATTAAATACTTTCCCATACCATCTGTTCCTATCCCTGTCCAAGACTATGGTAAAGGTCAGGGAGTTGTTACTGTCACTGAAATTCTCACCCACATAGAGACCTGTCCAGGTTCATTGCCTAGTACCAGATCCAGTATGGCCTCTCCTTTCGTCAACCTTCTGAAGCACACCTCACAAATTCCTTGTGTCCTAAGGATGTGCCAATCAGTGTTAGGGAAATTGAATTCACCCATGACACCAACCCTTCAATTTTTTTCATCTTCCAAAAAACTGCTTCCCAATCTGCTCCTCAGTATCTCTGTTGCTATTGGAGGTGGGGGGGGGGGGGGGGGTGATCTAGTGATTCTTGGTTCTGAGGCGCATGCGCGCGCGAACACACACACACACACACACACACACACACACACACACACACACACACACACACACACACACACACACACACACACACACACACACACACACACGATGATCTATCCACCACGTCATCTCTTTCCCTGCTTCCCTTTTTTTGAAACATTTAAGCCTCCAGACAAACTAGCATCTATTTCTGCTGTGAGCTTGTCGTTCCATGTACTGATTCATGATCTGAGTCCATCACCCTTGTTCCTCACACTTCTTGCATTAAAGTAAACACGTTTTAACCCATCCACTGACTGCTATTATGCCCTATTCACTGCCTGTACCTCCTCAGTGTCTCTCTCTACCCATTCTGTCTACACTCAGTGGCCACTTTATTAGGTACTAGAGTAGAACCTGTTGTGGTTTTCTGCTACTGTAGCCCATCCACTTCAATGTTTGTTGTGTTGTGCGTTCAGAGATACTCTTCTGCACGCCACTGTTGTAATCCATTCTTATTGAGTTACTGTTGCCTTCCTGTCAGCTTGACCCAGTCTGGCCATTCTCCTCTGAACTCTCATTAACAAGGCGTTTTCGCCGCAGAACTGCTGATGCCTGGATGATTTTTGTTTTTGCACCATTCTCTGTAAACTCTGGAGACTGTTGTACGTGAAAATCCCAGGAGATCAGCATTTTCTGAGATACTCAAACCACCCAGTCTGGCACCAACATGCTTAAAATCACTTGGATCACATTTCTCCTCCATTCTGATGTTTGGTCTGAACAACAACTAAACCTCTTTACCATTTCTGTATGCTCTTACGTGCTGATTTGCTGTTTGATTATTTGGTTAGATATTTACAATAATGACCAGGTGTGCAGATGTACCTAATAAAGTGGCAACTGAGTGTACCTTTACACCTACTACCCTAACTCTGACATGCTGGTTCTGATCCCCTGCCAGACTCGTCTAAGCCCTCCTCAACAGCTCAAGCAAACTTGCCCACCAGAATATTGGTCCCTTGAGTTCAAGTGTAGTCCATCCCTTTGTATAGGTTATATCTTTTTTCTCCTCTGACAGTCATCCAGCTATCTGCCTCCTGAAACTTAGCAGTGAATATCTAAAAACATAGAATAGTACAGCACAGTACAGGCCCTTCGGCCCACAATGTTGTGTTGACCCTTAAACCCTGCCTCCAATATATCCCCCACACCTTAAATTCCTCCATATACCTGTCTAGTAGTCTCTTAAATTTTACTAGTGTATCTGCCTGCACCACTGACTCAGGCAGTGCATTCCAAGCACCAACCACTGAGTGAAAAACCTTCCTCTAATATCCCCCTTGAACTTTCCACTCCTTACTTTAAAGCCATGTCCTCTTGTATTGAACAGTGGTGCCCTGGGGAAGAGGCGCTGGCTGTCCATTCTATCTATTCCTCTTAATATCTTGTATACCTCTATCATCTCCTCTCATCATCCTCCTCTCCAAAGCCCTAGCTCCCTTAATCTCTGATCATAATGCATACTCTCTAAACCAGGTAGCATCCTGATAAATCTCCACTGTACCCTTTCCAATGCTTCTACATCCTTCCTGTAGTGAGAAGACCATAACTGAATACAGTACTCCAATTGTGGCCTAACCAGAGTTTATAGAGCTGCATCATTACCCCGCGACTCTTAAACTCTATTCTTCGACTTATGAAAGCTAACACCCCATAAGCTTTCTTAACTACCTTATCTACCTGTGAGGCAACTTCCAGGGATCTGTGGATATGTACCCCCAGATCCCTCTGCTCCTCCACACAACCAGGTATCCTGCCATTTACTTTGTACTCTGCCTTGGAATTAGTCCTTCCAAAGTGTACCGCCTCACACTTCTCCGGGTTGAACTCCATCTGCCGCTTCTTAGCCCACTTCTGCATCCTATCTATGATTCTCTGCATTCTTCGACAATCCTCCACACTATCCACAACACCACCAACCTTTGTGTTGTCTGCAAACTTGCCAACCCACCCTTCTACCCCAACATCCAGGTCGTTAATAAAAATCACGAAAAGTATTGTAGCTCCTACCTATCACCTCACTATTTTCCTGAATGAGCCGTAGGTCATCTAGCTCTCTAGCTCCAGTTCCCTAACGCAGTCTGTATGAGCTTCTCGCAGATGTAGTAATCAGGAAGACTATAGATCTCCCAGATCTACCACATCTTGCATGAATAGCACCACTGGCCTACAGCTTCTCTCCACAAGTAACTCTTCCTGTGGTCTCAAGCTCTCAAGGAAGTCCCAAACAGGTCTTGCTCACTTTTTAAATCCTACCATTCTCTCCACAGCCTCCAAGAAAACCAAAACTTTGTAGTTGGGTTTGTAAACTTGCATGCCTCAATGACCCAGAGAGCTGTTTTTGCTCGAGTTATGGCTCTATCCTTTTGCTCTTGGTAGCATCACCCATGCCAAACATGTCAAAGGGTAGAGACCACACTAGAGTGGTAGAATGGTCTGCCATCCTCCAGTTTTGGGCGTTTATCCCTGACAGGTAGAACAAAATTGTTATAGAAACAACAATGAAAAATCCTATACTTGAGTGCATTGGTTTTCCTGAGTCTCCACCTGGGACTTGCGTGACTAACAGCAGTGAAAACCGAGGGGAAGGTACCGATACAATGAAGGAAGTCCTAAACACCACCGGAGAAGAAGATTGATTGTATCTGTTCTGCATTTTGTGAACAAGACGTAAACAATCCTATTGGACTGATGCCAGTGTTGTTACTGCTGGAACAATTTGGCAGTTAGTTAAGAAACACAACAGGATTTTGTTTGATCCCAATGCCTTTGCCATATTTGATATATTCAACTATTTTTTAATGTAATGTGCTGAAACACATCAATTGAACTTTTGTGATGATGGGTATCTCCAGGGAAAGCTGACATGGGTTATCCATTTGATGCTCCTGGCAGAATATGGTCACAAATACTCCAGCATGGACTTTCATGAATGCAGGTTAGAATTGTTGGGATAAGAATGTTCTTCAGTTGTGTAATTGTCCGCCACGCACAGTAAGATATAGGATTGTAGAGCTTCAATGTTATTTGTTGATTATTTTTGGCTTTAATATGGAATAGGAACTCTAGATTTGCTCTCCTGAATATTAATAAGCCAAATAGGTATTTATGTTAATCTGTCAGTTTCATAGCTATCATACCTAAAACTATTTCAGATTGCCAGATTAATAGCTAAATTTAAATTCCTCAGCTTAAATTTGGGAATTGAATCCATGCAAAGATTGTTACTGCATGTATTTAAGGAAATAGTTGTGAAATCACTCTGATTTTTTTTATATAAATGACCTGGATGAGGAAGTAGAGGGATGGGTCAGTAAATTTGCTGATGACACAAAGGTTGGGAGTGTTGTGGATAGTGTGAAGGGCTGTTAGAGGTTACAACGGGACATTGATAGGATGCAAAACTGGGCTGAGAGGTGGCAGATGGAGTTCAACCCAGATAAGTGTGAGGTGGTTCATTTTGGTAGATCAACCATGATGGCAAAAAATAGGATTAATGGTAAGATTCTTGGCAATGTGGAATATCACAGGGATCTTGGGGTCCAAGTCCATAGGACACTCAAAGCTGCTATGCAGGATGACTGTGGTTATGAAGGCATATGGTGCATTGGCCTTCATCAATCGAGGGATTGAGTTTAAGAGCCGAGAGGTAATGTTGCAGCTATACAGGACCCTAGTCAGACCCCCGTTGGAGTACTGTGCTCAGTTCTGGTTGCCTCACTACAGGAAGGACATGGAAAGCATAGAAAGGGTGCAGAGAAGATTTACAAGCACATTGCTTGGATTGGAGAGCATGCCTTATGAGAATAGGTTGAGTGAGCCTGGCTTTTTCTCCTTGGAGTGACGGAGGATGAGAGGTGACCTGATAGAAGTGTACAAGATAATGAGAGGCATTGATCGTGTGGATAGCCAGAGGCTTTTCCCCACGGCTGAAATGGCTAGCATGTGAGGACATAGTTTTAAGGTGCGTGGAAGTAGGTACAGAGGAGATGTCGGGCTAAGTTTTTACGCAGAGTGGTGAGTGCGTGGAATGGGCTGCTGGCGGAGGTGGTGCAGGCAAAAACGATAGGGTCTTTTAAGAGATTTCTGGATGGCTACATGGAGCTTAGAAAAATAGAGGGCTATGGGTAAAGCCTAGGTAATTCTAAGGTAGGGACATGTTTGGCGCAGCTTTGTGGGCCGAAGGGCCTGTTTTGCGCTGTAGTTTTTCTATGTTTGTAATTTATATTAGATAACACAGGGTGACCTCATTTATATGCATAAAGCAGTGAAAGCTTGCTAGACTGTGTTTGATCTGGTGATTTCCAACCTGCAGGTTCTTTCAAGAGTCCAAGAGTAGGTTGAAATCTTGTTGCTTCATGTTTGTTTATTGAAAGTTTAAACAAAAAGACAGGCACAGAGCGTGTGGCAGTAGTTACTACTAGGAGATGGGCAGGAACTTGAGAATCAAAGAGCTAAGAACAAAGAAAGATGGAGATTTTTTTTGCAAGAGGCAGACACATTTATACTGAGATTAAGGAAAATTCCTGAGTTAAGGGTTATGTACAAGAGGACACTTGGCCATTGTTTAACACTTGGCCAAGTTTAACACTTGGCCAATGAAAAATGAGGTGATAAACCATTATGTAAAGGTTATATCATTTTACCACCAGTAGGTGGAGTCTAACACCACATTGTGAAACATATAGATTAAAAATACAAGTTATATGTTAGTGAAGCTATAAATTTAGTCTTGCTAAAAGCTCATGAATTCAATTAATACTTCATTAAAACATAAAGAACAACTGATCCCATCAATCATTCCTTTGATTCTAAATCACACATTTAGAATCATGTCTGAACATTCAGAGACAGGAAAACTTGGAAGTATCCATGTTACAGAGTAATCAAAAACTACTTCAGTTGTATAATATCAAAGAATATATACATGTTCATCAAAGCATTTATAGCATTACGGTCAGCCCTCCTTATCCGCGGGGGATTGGTTCCGGGACTGCTCGCAGATACCAAAAAATGCGGACGCTCAAGTCCCTTATTTAACCTGTCCCAGTGTGGTGGTCTTTAGGACCCAGCGGAACTCTGGACTTTATTTAACATGTCTTAGTGTAGTGGACATTAGGACCTGGCAGCGCAGTTCTGAATCCGCAGTGTTTCTGTTTACGAAAATAATCACAATCACGATTGAAAATAAGGTGGGAGTAATAAAGCAATTGGAAAGAGGTGAAACGCCATTGGTCATTGGAAAAATGTTAGGCTACAGTTGGTCAACTATCGGAACAATTTTAATGGAGCATATGAAAGGCTCTGCCCCGATGAAAGCTACAATTATTACTAAGCAACGCAGTGGTTTAATTATTGAAATATGTATGTTACTTAAGTGTTTTATATGCATAGAAAAGTAAAATATGTACTATATACTAAGAAAAACATTTGACTAACTGGCACACTAAATAATACCAGATGTACCTGTTCTGACTTCAAATCCGACTTAAAGACAGACTCAGGAATGGAACTCATTCATAACCCAGGGACTGCCTGGAATTTTAAGTCATTTCTAGATTACTTATAATACCTAATACAATGTAAATGCTGTGTAAATAGTTGTTATACTGTATTGTTTAGGGAATAATTACAAGAAAAAATAGTCTGCCCATGCTCAAACAACGAGTGCTGGAGAGAGAACTTCCGGGTTTTCCCGATCCGCAGTTGGTTGAATCCGCAGGTAAGGAGGGCCGACTATACTTCATGAATGGATACATCAGGCACGCTTTTACAAGTTTGGATTTTTCAATGGTTCAGTTTAATTTCAGAAAATATATACAGTATACATCCTGAAATCCTTACTCTTTGCAGATGTCAACAAAACAGAGAAGGGAAAAAAACCCAAAGAGTGAATAACGGAAAAATGTTAGAACCCCATGAACAAGTAGCAGCAAAAGCATCAACCCTTTCCCTGCTCCCACTTGCTCCAGCAGAAGTATCAGCCACACCCTCCCGCCACCCAGCATGCAAGCAATAGCAAGCCTATAGAGAACATGATCTGCAATCCACCACTCTTTGTCATCTCAAGCAGGCTCTCTGTCTCTCACTAACAAGGGACTGCCACAGCAAGAGGAGAGGGTGTATCCACTTTCCAATGGACCACTCTAAGCAGCAGATACCTGTTGAGAAGCAGGCTGAACTGCTTGGGATAATTTAACACAATAATCAGCTAAACTTTCTGCCATACTGTATATATCAGCCCCTCTGAGATCGAGGGCTTCTGGTAGTGACATTGGTCACTCTGTTACCACTTCAAGTGGACTCAAGTTTTGTTTCCTTGCTTGGGGTTGCTCTGATGCTACATAAAACCAAAGAAAGAGCTGTAGTGATACTTAGTCAGCTGTTGTTTAGTGATGCCATTCATTCTTTCAATTTCTTTTGATGACTCTGGATGATGTGTATAATGAAAAGACCATTCAATGTTTATCAGTTATCAATTATCCACATAATTTTATCCTCCAGGAATTCAAGAGTGGAGTTTAAAATCAATAGGACAACCATTCCAAGGAGAAGTTGTAGGATGTCTCCCACCCAGAACTGTAATTTTCGTAGATGAGGACCAATTGGTCAACGGGTTTGTTTTTGATTAGTTAAATTCTCTGTCCTCCAACACCATATGCATATTTACGGATGTTAGTCAATGGTATGTTGCATTTTTGGGCAAAAACATTGGTTATGCATGTTAGTTCCGCTCCTGTATCCAGTAAGAATGAAACGTGTTCATTTCCAACTAGTAATTAACATATAAGCTGTCTGATTTTTGCTCAACCAGCCATTTCTTAGTTGCATCCCGACCACTGGTAAATTCTGTGTATCCTCTCCTTTACCATCCTTAACTTGATATGTCAGCTGTTTTATTTGCTGGGGTAACTCGTAACATGGTTGCCAGACCAGTTACCTCATCAGAGTGATCATCACTTAAGTTACCTGAGGTCTGTGAGTCAGTGTTATATCCATTTTACAGTTCCTTGGATTTCCCAAGGTGGCACTATGTCTGTGTTGGCTGCATTCCAACTTAAATGGCATGACTGTTAACACCGTCCATTGGGTTGGCAGAACTGCCCACTGAAGGCTCCTGCTGTGCATTGCAGCTTTCTTCCAGTCTGTTCTGCAACTCTGAACAGTGCATTTCGATACAGCTACATTTATCTTGATGCACTCTCACTCATTTAGTTAACAAGGAGATTTGTTTGTTAGAAGTTTTACTGTCTCTGTTATACTGTTACTTCAACATGTTCCACATTCTTCCTTTCCCCCAATTGATGAGTTAAATTATTAACTTGCTCAGTCAATTTACCTTGTTCTCGCTTTAGTTGACACACTTGAATCTCTAACTCCGCACGTTCACATTTAGTTTCATTTATTTGACTTCCTAGCTCGGCATGCTTAAGCTTTCTTAAGTTTTAATAATGCTGCTAGCACCCAGCCAGTTTTTTAAAAATTTCCTGACATTTTCTGTATCTTATTCTATGGCTTTTCAACGTCACTCAAAAGACAATTTCCATTAGACTGGGCATCAACAGCACATTTTTTTTAGTTAATCACACAAAATTCATATACTTTATTCAAGTAAGTTCTCAGGAAATAGAGGTGCTGGTGAGCTTTCTTGGCTTTTGCATCAGCGTAGTTGGACCAGGACAAGCTAATGGTGATACTTTCTTCTCGGAATTTAACCACAATAGCCTCTTATTCAATGTCAGCAACACTGAGGAGCTGTTTATTGATTTCAGAAGAAAACTAGGGACCATGAGCCAGTCCTCAAGAGGTCAGCAACTTTAAATTCCTCAGTGTTATCATTTCAAAGGACCTGTACTGGGCCCAGAACGTAAGTGCAATTACAAAGAAAGTATGGCAGTGCCTCTGCTTGCTGAGGCATTTGCAAAGATTTGAAATGTTATCTAAAACTTTATTACCCCTCAACCATCAGGCTCCTGAACCAGAGGGGATAACTACACTCATTTTCACTTGCCCCATCACTGAATTGTTTCCATAGCCTACTGTATGTGCTTACTTTCAAGGACTCTTCATGTTCTCAGTATCTATTGCCTAATTCTTTATATTATTATTATTTCTTTATTTTGTATTTGCCCAGTTTGGTGTCTTTTGCACACTGGTTGTCCGGCCTGTTGGTGTGGTCTTTCATTGATTCTATAATGGTTATTGGATTTATTGAGTATGCCTGCAGGAAAATAAGTCTCAGGGTTGTATATGGTGACATGTATAGTACTGCTCAAAAGTCTTAGGCATACACAGACTTTTGCATAGTACTATATTTGTTAATACAAAGTGGAGAGCGAGTTTGTAAATCTGGTAGGAGCAAAGGAATAGCAAGGGTGGATTGCTGTAGGAATGGTGTGGGACAGGTGGCAGAGGAGTGTTGGGACTTCGGGTGACCTGAGACACCAGGCAAAGTCATTTGACTCCAAACAATTGGTTTATTGATCATTACTGAGGCTTCCCGCTCTGTCCCCTCTCCCTTTCCCCTTTCCTAGCCATGATTCCCCTCTTTTTGTGGCAGTATGTAATATGTAAAATTATTGTTGTACTGTGCAGATGTCTTAGGCTCCCTAACTATATATGTGCCTGAGACTTTGGCACAGTACTGTATGTACTTTGATATTAAATTTACTTTGAACTTTGAAGTTTTGAGCTGTCAGTCTGAAGCTTTTAACAGTCTTGACCACTTTACCATTAATGATGACAGGAGTATGTGCACTATCCCCTTTCCTGAACTCATTCTGGCTTTTGCACCCTTTCTTTCCAGCCCTGATTATGGATCTCAGCCTGAAACTTTGGCTATTTATTCTCCAAAGAACCTGTCTTGCCTGCTGAGTTCCTCCAGCATTTTGTGTGTGTTCAGTGACCAGTTCCTTCATTTTGCTGATCTTGAGGGAAAGGTTATTGTCATGGACGTACATTGCTAATTACTCTTTCTCCTGTAATCTGACTCATTATTTGAAACCCGGCCTGCTACTGTGTACCATCTGCAAAGTTGTAGATTGTGTTAAGCTGTATCTGGCTATATGGTCAACAGTGTACAGGGAGTAGAGTAGGGGTCTGAGGACGCAACCTTGTGGAGCACCGGGGTTGTAAGTAATTGTGGTTCGATGTTGCTGTCTATCCTTACTAATAATGAACAGTCTATGTTTTGGGCTGACATCTTAATTAGGACTGGAAAGAAAGAGGGCAGAAGTATGGGGTGAAGATGAGGAGCACAAGTGAATAGGTGATTAGGTGGCCATTTCCTGTATTAACACATTGTTAAAGTTGTATCCTTGCCAATTAATGCACAGTTCAGGACCGGTCTGTTTTTGTGGGTGACTATCACACTTTATTCCTTAATGAGACACTGCCTTGAACTGTGATCTGAGTGAACACAACTGTAGTGCACTATCTATTTTACCATTCTGTGTCTGTTGCGACAGTCTCTAACGAGGTGCCCTGTTTACTAATTAATATACAAAGCAAATCCTCCGTGTCCTTGTAGTAGCTGCGTACGCTACAGCTGCCTCTTTCCCCCTCCTCAAATCTTTCTTCCCAGCTCATGATACTGTTATGGAGTAGGTTGATCCCACTGCTGGTCAAAGTACATTTATTATCAGTTACATATATGTCACTCTATAGAAGTGTAGAAAACCTACAGCACAGTATAGGCCCTTCGACCCACAATGTTATGCTGAATGTGTACTTTAGAAATTACTTCAGGTTACCCATAGCCCTCTACTTTTCTAAGCTCCATGTACCTATCCAAGAGTGTCTTAAAAGACCCTATTGTATTAGCCTCTACCACTGTTGCCGGCAGCCCATTCCACGAACTCACCACTCTCTGTGTAAAATAAAAACTTACCCTTGACATCTCCTCTGTACCTACTTCTAATCACCTTAAAATGAGTCCTCTCATGTTAGCCATTTCAGCCCTGGGAAAAAGCCTCTGACTATCCACACAATCAATGCCTCTCATTATCTTGTATATCTCTATCAGGACCTCTCTCATCCTACATCGCTCCAAGGAGAAAAGGCCAAGTTCACTCAACCTATTCTCATGTCACATACTCAACCCTAAGGAACCCATATGCAACCCTAAGATTTATTTTCTTGTGGGCATTCACAATAAATACAAAGAAACAATGGAATCAATGAAAGACCACGCATGACAAGATAGACAACCAACTAATGTACAAAAGATGACAAAAAGATGTAAATACAGAAAGAAAAAAATTATAATGAATAAATAAGCAATTAACATCCAGAACATGAGACGAAGAGTTATTGAAAGCGAGTCCATAGGTTGTGTTCAGTTCAGTGTTTGGGTGAGTGAAGTTGCATGAAGTTATCCCCTCTGGTTCAAGAGCAGAATGGTCGAGGGGTAATAACTGTTTTTGAGCCTGGTATTCTGGGCTCTGAGGCTCCTATACCTCCTTCCTGACAGCAGCAGCGCGAAGAAAGTATAGCTTGGGTGATGGAAGTTCTTTATGATAGATGCTGCTGTCCTGTGATAGCACTTCATGTAGATGTGCTCAGTGGTCGGGAGAGCTTTACCTGTGATGGACTGGGCTGTATTCACTACTTCTTGTAGGCTTTTACGTTCAAGGACTTTAGCGATTCCATACCAGGCCGTGATGCAAGCAGTCATTATACTCTCCACCGCACATCTATAGAAGTTTGGCAAAGTTTTAGGTGACATGAACCTATGCAAACTTGTAAGAAAGTCGAGATGATGCAGTGCTTTCTTTGTAATGGCACTTCTATGCTGAACCTGTGACAGATCCTCCTGCGTATTCTTCATAAGCCCAGTATTTCTGCGTCCATAATCTGTGATGGGTTCATCAGCTTTCTGAACTACTAACATTGTCAGTCCCCAATTACTCTCATCTTCCCCAAGTCACTGCCTTACTCACCCCTTAAAGTAGTGATCCCTCTCCACATTACTGGCACTACCACTACTAGTACCCATGTACCGACCAAGAATTCTGGGCAGTACTGTCCCATATGTTCCTCAGACATTTTGCTTTAACCAATATCTAAGCTTTCAGGATGTATTCTAATGAATTTCAGTCATACCTGGGTATTTTTGCTGGCACTTTCCTGCCTGTCAACTTCCTGGACCCAGTATCTCCCAATCTTCTTCATAACCTTCCTCTTTGGCTATTCCCGCGACTGCTACCTGGTAAGCATTCACCTGTTGGACCCTTCTCCATTTATCTCTCAGCCTATCTGTTATAAACTTCTTTCGATCTACCCGATGCAAAGACACGACGTACTATGGTGAAAGTAACTTTAACTCTTTATTAGCAAGTTACTCGAGAGAACCCTCTTTAAGCACTCTCTTTCGGAAGCTGCTTCGAGGGTCTCTGCCTTCTGAAGCAAATACAGTTCTTTTTATATCATGCAGTCACCTACACAGATACATGTGGGTTTACCCCCGGCTTAGTTTCTCTACAGATGAGTATTGTTAATGTTATCAGTTATAAACTGTTTGTGTAACAGTTTTAATTGCTACTATGTCTGGATGCAGACATGCACAAGCCCACCACCCAAAGTCTGCTGCCCTTGTAAATAGTCACTCCCTCTAATTGCTTATCTTGCAGGTGCCATAAGAAACACAAAGCACAATATATTTCTCACACCAAGGCTATTGTCACCTGTTCAGCTTATCTTATGGGAAAGCATTTGTGCATTTATACTCTTTTTCTCAAGCTCAGCTTGTCTCATGAGAAAGCATTTGTGCATTTATAATCTTTTCCTCAAGCTCATAGCTGCTATGACCTTTAAAAAATAGCCAGGGTCACAAGCGGCCTATGAGATGCTAACTTCTTAATATTACATATCCAGGTCCTTCATTGTTGTAATTCCTCTTTCTTGCTCCTGTCTCTTTTTCTTTGCATGCACTCTATTTGCAACCCACTTAACACTTCTCTATACTGCTATTTGTGTATTATGTACTTCTTGCTGTGCCTGGCACTGATTACTCTCTTGCAAGTATTTCCATGTTATTTCCAGTCCCAAGTAGAAGGCGAAGATGGGAAAGGGATAAACGGGATAAATTCATGAGTTTTCCCCTTTGAGCCATTGCAAAGGTTTTCTGACACATACACACAAATATACTCTCATACAAAAAAGTGTAATGCTTTACATTCTCCTGAATAAGTATGTCCACTGGCCATGTAGTGAGTCACAAATCTATCCCAGGCAAGCCCCCAAATGTTGTGGCGAAATTGAGTTACACAGAAGCTGTAACTAGGAGATAGAAAACACGATGCAACAGATCTTTTGGAGGGGAAACTAGTTCTAGTCTCCTTTCACAATGTTTTATACATTATAAATGCAAAGAAAATAATAAAAGATTAACTACAGTTTCAATGGCTATGATCACCTACTTTAACATTTTTTATAGACAAGTAACATTGCAACATTACATAACTATAATAGTACTGCATCCCAAATATGGAGAAGAATAAACCGTCGACGTTTTGGACTGAAACCCTTCATCAGGACTGATAGATGCTGCCTGGCCTGCTGGGTTCCTCCAGCATCTTGTGTGTGTTGCTTAGATTTCCAGCATCTGCAGATTTTCTCATGTTTAAGCATCTGTGAATATTGAATATAGGTGGTTTGTCGAAAGCTGCTCAGCACAATCTCCAAAACCTACCTCTTTTGTTAGAGTTGAGGAACAGCTCCCTGACCATACAACTAACCTACAGTAAATGTTAAGTGACACAATTATCTTGCCCTGAACTGTGCATTGACTGGCATGTAAATGCTGTTGAGAAGGAGAAGAACTGAAAGATATTGAGATAAGATGGACTAGGAGAAGACAGTTGTAGTGTAGAAACACCTGCACATTGCCCTGGTGTATTATTCTCTGCTGAGATGAGTACAACTACTTCCAGTTCCTGTGTGGTAATTCCAGATGTGAAACTCTTAATGACGCAAGAATGGTATTTCGTACTTTTTTCATTTTTTTGTAATAATTATATCCTTGATATGCTAAATACTGCTATGGCTTATATTTACATATTTAAGAAATT
The DNA here is from genome assembly GCF_030144855.1 of Hypanus sabinus. Classification (NCBI taxonomy): domain Eukaryota; kingdom Metazoa; phylum Chordata; class Chondrichthyes; order Myliobatiformes; family Dasyatidae; genus Hypanus; species Hypanus sabinus. The sequence goes on along the minus strand of NC_082707.1, from coordinate 95,195,964 downwards.
CAACTGCATTTATTTTTGGTCATATTAAATTCTCAACATTTTGTGATTTAGGTGCCAGTGAAAGTGTGGGGAAACATATATTAGAAGCATGCAGCAACAATCTGGAGATGGCTGTCACAATGTACCTGGATGGCGGTGGAATAGCTGAAGAACCCAGTACTAGTACAGCAGGGACGTCGAGTAGACTGCCTCCACAGTATGTTTTATGATTTTTTTAATTTGGTTGAATTGCTTAGATTCTGGGTATCTATTTTATGATATTGCTTTTATCCCCTTGCATGCCCCGTACACAACTATGGCCTCAAGAATAATATGCCACATATATAATGCTTTATCATATCCTCTAGATTTGGTATGGATTACTCTTTTATTTCTTTGCAGTAAGGGCAAATGTGACAGTCAATTTATGGTACAGAAACCTAATGAGCCATATTAACTCCAAGACTCTCAAAGTCCTATAATATAAGCTAACTAGGTCTCAATGTAACCATTGAAAGACTGCACCTCTCACAATGGAGTAAATATTGCCAGCAGAGTGTGATATATAATCTGTCATTAATCTGCATAACTGAAATATTGATTTATATATTTTAACCTGCATTCAATTTAAATGTATTCTAGTCTGCGTCGGGTCTCACCAATATATAAAAGGCCACACCAGGAGCACTTGTTACCTGCACCTGCCCTTACACTTCCTCCCTCACCACCATTCAGGGCCCCAGACAGTCCTTGCAGGTGAGGCGACACATCACCTGTGAGTCGGCTGGTGTGGTTTACTGCGTCCGGTGTTCCTGGTGTGGCCTTTTATATATTGGTGAGACCCAATGCAGACTGGGAGACCGTTTTGCTAAACACCTTTGGTTGGTCCGCCAAAGAAAGCAGGATCTCCCAGTGTCCACACATTTTAATTCCACGTCCCATTCCCACTCTGATATGTCTATCCATGGCCTCCTGTACTGTCAAGATGAATCCACACTCAGGTTGGAGGAACAACACCTTATACACCGGCTGGGTAGCCTCCAACCTGATGGCATGAACATTGACTTCTCTAACTTCCGTTAATGCCCGTCCTCCCTTCTTACCCCATCCCTGACATATTTAGTTGTTTGTTTTTTTCTCTCTCTCTGTTTATCACCCTGCCTGTTCTCCATCTCTCTCTGGTGCTCCCCCTTCCCCCTTTCTTTCTCCCAAAGCCTCCTGTCCCATGATCCTTTCCCTTCTCCAGCTCTGTATCACTTTCGCCAATCATCTTTCCAGCTCTTAGCTTCATCCCACCCCCTCCGGTCTTGTCCTATCATTTCGCATTTCCCCCTCTCCCCCCCCCCCACTACTTTCAAATCTCTTAGTATCTTTCCTTTCAGTTAATCCTGACGAAGGGTCTCAGCCCGAAATGTCGACTGTGCTTCTCCTTATAGATGCTGCCTGGCCTGCTGTGTTCCACCAGCATTTTGTGTGTGTTGTCCAAAGTTTCAATGTCGATTTAGGAATCGGATGGCAGAGGGGAAGAAACTGTTCCTGAATCGCTGAATGTGTGCCTTCCTGTACCTCCTACCTGATGGTAACAGTGAGAAAGTGCATGCCCTGGGTGTTGGAGGTCCTTAATAATGGATACTGCCTTTCTGAGACACCGCTTCCTGAAGTTGTCCTGGGTACTTTGGAGGCTAGTGCCCAAGATGGAGCTGACTAGATTTATAACCACCTTTCGGTCCTGTGCAGTAGCCCCTCCATACCAGACAGTGATGCAACCTGTCAGAATGCTCTCCATGGTACAACGATAGAAGTTTTTAAGCGCAATTGTTGACATGCCAAATCTCTTCAAACTCCTGATAAAGTATATTTTTTAACTTGATTTTTAAAAAAAGACTAGGCCAGCCTTTTTCTCAAGACAAAAGTCTTTAAAACCTGATAATAACTTGTTAAGAATTTTTCTGAGGCTATCTGAGGCCCAGAAGATGGAACAAATGATTTATTATATTTAAACTGAGGCCTGCTGATGATTTGTAAACTGCTAACTTATATCTCTTTCTAGTGTATTCTGTTAACTTTACAAGCTCAGGCAATATTTTTTAACACTTGTATCAAAACGCATAACAAGTTTAGATGCACAAACTTTCAACCAGCAAGCCAGTTTCACGTACACCATAGAATAGTAAAACAGTACAGGCCCTTCAACACTGATCTTGTAACCTACATCAAGATCAATCTAATGCTTCCTTCTCCACTTTTCTTTCAACCAGGTACCTATCTACGAGTCTCTTAAATGTCCCTAATGTATTTGCCTCTGCTCCTACCCCTGGCAACATGTTCCATCCTTCCTATAATCACTGATTTAAAAAAAAAGATACCCTCTGGAATTTCCCAAGGGGGAAATGGAAATTATTGCCATTCCAGCCGTGGGAAATAGGCACCGGCTGTTCACTCTATCCATACCCTTTATCCTTAAACCTCTTTTATATCATCTATCGTTCTCCTTCTCCAAAGAGAAAAACACTAGCTCATTCAACCTCTACTCATTTGACATGCTCTTGAATCCAGGTAGCATTCTGATACATCTCTGCACCCTCTAGAGCCTCCACATCCTTCCCATAATAAGACAACCAGAATTGAATGCTCCCAAGTATGGTCTGACCAGTGTTTTATAGAGCTGTAACATTACCTCATGGCTCTTGAACTCAATTCCCTTATTAATGAATGTCAACACACCGTACACTTCCTTAATTACCCTATCAATTTGTGAGACAATGTTAAAGGATCTATGGACATGGGCCCCAAGATCCCTCTGTTCCTCCACACTGCCATTAACCTTGTACTTTGCTTTCACATTCAACCTTGCAAAGTGTATCAGTTCACACTTCCCCACATTGAACTCTTCTCAACCCAGCTCTGCATCCTATTATTGTCCTGTTATAACTTATGACAACCACTTGCATTAGTCACAACACCATGAGCCTTTGTGTCATCAGCAAACTTACAAACTCATCCGACTTCCTCATCCATGTCATTTATAAACTTCATAAAGAGCAGGGTCCTAGAACAGATCCCTGTGGAACCCCTAACTCCAGGCAGAATTCATTCCATCTACCACCACTGCTTTCTGTGGATAAGCCAATTTTGAATCCATGCAGCTAAGTTTCTCTGGATTCCAAAGCCTCTTGACTTTCTGAATGAGCCCACTATGCAGAACCTTTTCGAGCACCTTCCTAAAATTTACTGACACCTCAAGCTCTGCTCTTGAAGAAGTCATTCAGGCTCATGAGACATGAACTGCCCCTCACAAAGCCATGCTGACTATCCCTATCAGCCTATGCTTCTCCAAATGCTCGTAAATCCTGCTTCTAAGAATCTTCTCCATTAGTTTGCTCGACAATGATGTTAGAATCACTCTATAATTCCCTGGGTTATCCTTATTTCATTTCTTGAACAAAGGCACCTCCAATCCTCTGGTACCACTCCTATATTGAGGATGCAAAGATCATACCCAAAGGCGCAGTAAATCTCTTCCATTGCTTCCCATAGTAACAGGCTCAGGAGATTTATCTATCCTAATGATTTTCAAAAGTTCCAGAGCATCCTCTTTCTTAATGTCAACACATTTCAACATACTGGCCTGTTCTATATTGTCCTCACATTCTTCCAGATCCTGCTCAATGGTGAATACTGAAGCAAAGTATTCATTAAAGACTTCCCCTACTTCCCTGGCTCCAGACACGTTTCCTCTCTTATCTCCGGTCTGCCCTACCTTCACTCTAGTTGGCATTCTCCTTTTCTTTCTGTATTTGTATTACACCTTGAGGTTTTCCTTATGTCTACTTGCTAAGGCATCCTCGTGTCCCCTTCTAGCTTTCCTAAGTCCGTTCTGAAGCTTCTTTCTGGAAACCTAATTACTCAAGAGTCCTGACTGATCCTTGCTTCCTAAACCTTAAGTATGCTTCTTTCTTCCCCTTGGCTAGATGTTTTACTCTTGTTAACCATGGATCTTTCACCCTACCATCCTTTCCCTGCCTCAATGGGACAAGTACTGGCTGTCCATCTTATCGAATGATGACAGGAAACCTGTGTGGGAGAGTTTTTTTAAAGTGGAAAACCATTGCATGGGGCAGTTCCACTCTCTTGACCTTGAAAGTCTGGATCCAGTGGTACAAGTAGTCATCACAACTTGAGTGCATTATATGACCTTGACTTCTGTGCCTCATCATGCTCTTCACTCTCAACAAAGTGTTGCAGAACTGCCTTTCTGGCCATTGGCTCTCACTCTTGATCTCATCCGTCCAGTCCGCAGGAGCTGATTTTTCATTCTAGGGTAGGCATGTCCCTATCTCATTAGGGTATGATGCCACTGGTTACTCTCACCTGGTTTAGCTCTGGACACCCCATACACGTCTATCCAGAAACCCATGCAAGTTCTTCCTAAATAACCTCCACATTTTCATTGGCAATTTCCCTGAATACTTTTTCCATTTTATGCTCCCAACTTCCTGCCTAATAGCATCATAATTCATCCTCCCCAATTAAATGGGTTTTCATACTGGCTGCTCCTATCCCTGTATGAGGCTATGGTAAAGGTTAAGGTTTAGCAGTCACTGTCACCAAATTGTTCATCCACTGAGAGATCTGTCACCTAGGCAGGTTCATTGCCTAGTGCTGATCCAGTATGAACTCTCCTCTCATCAGCCTCTTTACATATTGTGTCAGAAATTCTTCCTGGACACACTAAACAAATTCCTCCCCATCTGAGCAACAAACACAAAATGCTGGTGGAACACAGCAGGCCAGGCAGCATCTATAGGGAGAAGTGCTGTTGAAGTTTCTGGCCAAGACCCTTCATCAGGACTAACTGAAAGGAAAGATAGTAAGAGATTTGAAAGTAGGAGGGGGAGGGGAAAATGCACCAGCATTTTGTGTGTGTTGCTTGAATTTCCAGCATCTGCAGACTTCCTTGTGTTTGTCCTCTCCATCTAAGGAAGTAAGGAAGTTCCAGTCAATATTAGGGAAGTTAAAGTCATCCATGACAACAACCCTGTTATTTTTGGACCTTTACAAAATCTGCCTCCTGATTGACTCCTCAGTGTCTCTGTTGCTATTGGGTGGGATAGTCTATAGAATACTCTTAATAGAGTAATTTGTTCCATTCTTGTTTCTGATTTGTACCCACACAGACCCAGTACATGATTCCTCCACTTGTGATTAACAGTATCACTTGCCCCACCCCCCCATTTCTTACCTCTCTCTATGTCCCTTTTAAACATCTAAAAACAAGAACATTGTGTAGCCATTCCTGTGCTAATGGCAGTCAAGTCTCTGTATTGGCCATGTACTGATCCATGCTTGAAGTTCATCATCCTTGTCTCTGATACTTCTTGCATTAAGCATTTCAATCCATCCAACTGACTGCATTTATGCCCTCTTCACTGCTTATCCTTTCTTGTCGACTCTACACATTGTATCACCTTTACACCAGACTCTCCATTTCCCATAATTTTGTTCCACTTCCCACATTTTATCCATATTCTTGATTTTTTTTTCTCCCCTCGAGTATTCAACTGAGAATCTTTTTAAAGGCTTCTTTGAATTTATTTTAATTTCACCTTAACAAATGATAGATTCCCAATTCTAAGCCCTGGATGCATAATACGATTTCAATCTTGTACTTTCTTTTGCCACTTGTGTTACTGGAAAATACTTCCCTTTCAACACACACAAAATGCTGGAGGAACTCAGGTGGTCAGGTACAGACAATGTTTCGGGCTGAGACCCTTCATCAGGACTGGAGAAAAAAGATGAGAAGTCAGAGTAAGAAGGTGGGGGAAGAAATATAAGGTAGTAGGTGATAGGTTAAACTGGGGAAAGGAGAGAGCTGAAGTAAAGAGCTGGGAAGTAGATTGGTGAAAGAGATAAAGATTTGGAGAAGGGGGAATCTGATAGGAGTGGACAGAAGGCATTGGAAGAAAGGGAAGGAAGAGGGAGTTGGTGGGCAGGTAAGGAGATAAGGTGGGAGAGGGAAGTAGGAATGGGCAATAGTGAGGGGGGGGCAAATACCAGAAGTTCGATAAATCGGTGTTCATGCTGGAAAGCCTTCCGTCTACTTTCTGTTAAAGGCTTGTTTGTATCATAAATAGTCTGCAGATTCATTTTAACATGCTCAGAAGCATTACAAAATATTTGGGGCATTGTGGTGCCACAGCTAAAAGAACTGCTTCTGCCCTTCGATGATATGCCTACTTATCCCTCATGGGTAAGTCAATGGTGCTATCTTGGAGTTGAGGTTAATATGAAGAGGATAAAAAGATATTAACAATAGTGGGTTCTTAATAGTTGGTGTTGCTGTTGTTCCTGTGTTTGTGATTCAAACTCAAAGTAAAGAAACTCAGTGGTCAATTTCTTTAAATAGTCTGAGGTACTATCAACACAAACGCTTTCTATTCCTATATGTCTGATTTCATTTCAGCGGCCTAACTATTACAACAGAATGTGAACTTTGCTTTAGTCACTTCTGGTAAAAATCTGCAACTGAAGCCACATTCTTTAAAAGTGCTTTCTTATATTCAGTTGCAAGATCATTTGATTGTTCTAATACTGAGATCACGTGGTGGGGGAGGAGTAGTTTGGGGGTACAATTAAATAAGTTTGGAATAAGAATCCTCATGATCATGCATACTTGCTGCCTGATATTTGTGGTACCCTGCTTTCTCTAAATTAGAGAACTATTGAAATCTAAAAATCTTAAAATCCTGTGATTTCTCTGAATACTTAAATGGAGATATATTTGGGAGGTCCATGAACTACTTCCACCAGTGTTTGTGTTCTTGATCCTCACTCATTGAAAGCACACATTCTACAAGGCAAGATAATTTGTCAGTTTAATTAGATGCCTTTGGTGCCAGTGCTGGCACCCAACATTCGGTTTTGCCTGTTCCTTCTAAATAGGGTATCATTGTTCACCATGATTTTGAATCAGTAACTCTGTTCCTCTTTCAAAGTTGATGTTGAGTATTTCCAACATGCAGTATTTTGTTTCAGTAGTTATTTTTCTCAAGATTGTTTGATTGAACCCTTTGGGACTCATGGGCCTGTTGTCCATCTTAATATGAATCCTTATTGAACTGTGATAAATCTTTATCTACATTTTCCCTTAACTTTATGCTTGCTGTAACTTTCTTCTTTATAGTGATAACTTTCCTCTTTAAATTTGCACTTCTCATTAGAATCTACCTCCATCCCTTATAGTAGAATTTGTATTAGGATCTGCTTGGATCTCCCCCAATGTAACATGTGCCACTTGTTCCACTTAATTCCTCCAAACTAGCTCTCTATTCCTGATCAGGTGGAACATTTCTAATCAAGGCAGTATTGTGAGAAAATGATTTTTGTAGCACTTAAAATCAGGCAGATATCACAATATCATTGTTGTACTGTTTCAATAAAAGTAGCAGAATTGTAGTATAATAGAACTTAATGATGTTCATTTCAGTCTGGATCCAACCTTTGCTACATTTACATCCAAGATACAGTCTAGAAACTCATACAATACAATAGCTAGCACATTTTTAATCATCACGGTGTTTAATAGCATTATGGTTACAATATGTAGCTAGATATTCTAGTTGTGGCTTCATTTAAGCTTGTTTCTTGAGAGATGAGTGTAACTTCATTCTCAGGCTCATATCCATTCACTTTGTATAATTTCAGAGACGAAGTACGAGCTCCAATTCCACAAAAGCAAGAAATTCTGGTGGAACCTGAACCGTTATTTGGTGGTAAGGTGTTTCAAAGGAAACAGTTTTGTTAAGGTTGTTTATATGTTTAATAGTATAATTGTGTGTTGCAGGCTTCCAGATGATTTAAAGGATTGAGGAAGCTTTGATGATGCAGGACAAATGTATGTGTCTCTGTCCTCAGTCCTGTTAATTCCTGGTATTTTGCTGCTACACCCTGTTTGATTGTTTGGGTGAGACAAGTAAAATTAATGAACTTGTAGTTAGGGCTCTTCTTGGAAAGAGATTACAGAATGATTGAATTTCTCATACAGATGGTGGGTATAAATAGTTTTATCTAAAAATTTTATATTATGCCAAAACAAGGGAGACTCTTAACAGCAAGAGGGAGGAGTTGGCTGGGATAGACTGGGGACATAGGATATAGAGAGTGTTGAAGAGTTTCACCAAGATTTATCATGGAGCTCAACAGAAGTATGTTCCTGTTAGGAGCAAGTAGAGTAAGGGTGGGAAGAGTAGTGGTAAATTTAAAGTAGTGGAAGACTTTAAAAAGCAGCAAAGAACCACTAGGCAAGCAGTAAGGACAGGGAAGTCCCAGAAAGTGCTGGAGGAACTCAGCAGGTCAGGCAGCCTCTATGGAGAGGAATAAAGAGCTGATGCTTCAGGTCGAGACCCTTCATCAGGATTGGAAAGGAAGGTGGGGGGAAGCCAGAATAATAAGGTGATTGTAGAGGACAGTGGACCATGAGAGAAAGGGAAGGAGGAGGAACACTAGAGAGGGAGGCAACAGGTAGTTGAGGAGAGAATGGGTAAGGGGGATCTAGGGTGTGGGATGGAAAAGAGTAAAAGTGGGAGGTGGAGAAATTACCAGAAATTAGAGAAATTGATGTTCATGACATCCAGTTGGGGATTACCCAGAGAGATATCCACTGTCCCCTTGTATCAGATTCCTCCTTCTTCAGCCCTTTAGCTCTTCCACCTATCACCTCCTAGTTTCTTAATTCATCTTCCCTCTCCCACCCACCAACCTCCCCCCTCACCTGGTTTCACCTTTCACCTGCTAACTTGTACTCCTTCCCCTCCCTTTCCTTATTCTGGCTTCCTCCCCACTCCTTTCCAGTCCTGATGAAGTGTCTCGGCCGAAATGTCGACTGTTTATTCCTCTCCATAGATGCTGCCTGGCCTGCTGAGTTCCTCTAGCACTTTGTGTGTGTTCCTCAAGCTTTCCAGCATCTCCAGTATCTCTTGAGTTTATAAGGAAAGGGAAAATAAATTATGTAAGTAAACTAGCACAACATATGAAAACAGATAGTAAAAGTTTTTATAATTTTATAAAGCAGAAAAGGGTAGTTAAAGGGAACATAGATCCTTTGGAAAAAAAGGGGGAATTAATGTTGAGTTATGTGGAATGTCTGAAGCCTTGAATGGCTATTTTTTGTTGGTCAGCAGAGGATGTATCTAACATGTTAAAGAGGGATCTTATGGAGAGGTGAAGAGCTTGATGAAATCACTATCACTAAAGATGTGGTGCTGCGCAAACTAGTAGGCTTAACGGTGGACAGGTTCACCGGTCCTGTTAGAATGCAACCCAGGGTATTGAAAGAAAGTTATAGCAGAGGTATTTGAGATAATTTATAACAGTCCTCTGGACATTGGGCAGGTCATGGCCGATTAGAAGACAGTGAATATTCTGCCACTGCTTAAAAAAGGAAGTAGGAAAACAGCAAGTAACTATAGACCAATCATCTTAATGTCTGTAGTCAGGAAGATGAAACAATCATTATGGAAAAATTAGGCGTTTGGATAGAATTGGTTCCATCAGGCAGACACAGTATGGATTCAGGAAATGCAGGTCCTGTTTGACAAACCTACCAGAGTTCTTTGAGGATATGTTGAGCACAATGGATAGAAGAGAACGGGTAGATGCTGTGTACTTGGATTTCCAGAAGCATTCGATAAGGTGCAGTGTTAAAACCATATCCTTAAGATAACGATACATGGAGTTATGGGTAACATATTAGCATGGATAGAGGATTGGTTAACTACTAGAAGGCAGAGAGGTGGATAAATGTGTGCTTCTATGATTGTCAGTCAGTGGTGAGCAAAATGCTGCAAGGGTCAGTACTGGACCCACAACTATCTGCAAAATACATTAGATGTAGATTTAGGATGGATAAGAAGAGGAACTACTTTTCCTTGAGATCAGTGAATCCCTGCACAGGTAAGCAGTAGAAGCCACCTCATTAAATATATTTAAGACCCAGGTAGACCCATAGTAGTGGAACTAAGGGTTGTGGGACAGATCCCATAAGGCTTTCAGTCAGATCAGTCATAATCTTATTGAATGGTGGAGCAGGCTCAACAGGCCTGATGGCCTACTTTTTTATGTTCATTTTCTGAATACTTGATAAAGTTTGTATTTAACTCCTACATGTCTAAAACACCACCTCAAACATCTAAAGGTTGACACCAGTTTCCCTCTTAGCTTTCATCCTTTGTGGGATGCCAAGTCTACCGCCTCTGCTACCCTCATCTTTGATCTCTTCCTCCACCTGCTTTCCTCCTCCTCTTCGTCCTATGCACCCACTTCCCCTTTTGCCACAGAGCTAACTTCCATGTTAATTTAATTATGTGCTGTTCATTATAGCTTGTGTATGTTGCAGTAAATTTGGTCAGTTTTGCCTTTATGTTAACTTTAAACTATTTAGCAAAGTTTTATTAAAATTTGCAAACTGCTTTTGATACACTCTGATCATGTTCATGCATTTCGCAGCCCCCAAACGGCGGAGACCTGCACGCTCGATATTTGATGGATTCAGAGACTTTCAGACTGAAACAAGTGAGTATTTTATTTTTGAATTTGAAGAACTATAAAAGTGGGAAATAACTTCAACTTTTGCATGCATTATTCATGATGTGGAAGTTTGCAAGGGAGAAATGCACTCAGTTAAACTCTAAAAATGCACTTCAGAAATTTCAGTGCTTGCTGTTCATTACTATTTGCTTCTTGAGTCAGTTAACTTAAAGGCAATAATTAAAGCTCAAACATTGGGTTGCTATGCACTTTGTGAAGTGTCCTTAATTTGGAATTTTTTTCTTTAAATTGGTTGTCTGGTACAATTGAGAGCTACCACAAGTCCTTTACTCTGCTGTGCTACTGCTCCAAATGGTCCTGTATGATCGTCATTTAAAGGGTCAAATTCTATAATCTAGTGCACCAAACAGTTGTTCCTAAATTTGTGCAAGGAGTATGATTTCCTTAGTACTTTTATCACTTAAGATTTGGTTGATGAGTTGCTGTCTGTAGTTTGGATCCACATTCCTATTTAATTCTTCATGGTGGAACTTGAGTTGTTTGTTTGACATTTATTCACCAAGAGATAGACTCATCTTGGTATCAGAACGAGCTGCTTGTATAAATCTGATGAATCTTCCTACTCTGTTCTCTTGCCCTATGATCTTTCAATGTGTTGCTAAAATGAGATGCTTTTCAATACAGTGGATCAGCAAGAGGTGGACTTAGTTGACTGGTATATAACTCCTAAATCTGATGTATTTGGCTTGGCTAGGAATTTAGTTTGCAGATAGACCACAGCCAACTCAGTTGTAATACAATTCAAGAAGAGAGCTTGGAAATGAGGTTTCATCTTTATATTGCCTACTATTACATACTAAAACTTTGGCAGCAGAGTTTGAAGGCTTGGGGAACGGAACTGCAAAAAAAAAGCCAGGATGCCTTTCTACTTAACTGCTAGTTCCTGATTAGCTGTTTTGTCCAACAACCAACTATGTGGCATTCTTTTCTGTCTTCACTGACTCCCTGATTTTCCAAACTTACATCTGCCCCAAATTTTCCTCCTTCCTGCTACACCTCAACACCCCAAAAATACTTTGTTTTCTTGATCCTCAATTCTAGCCTAATGTATTAGACCCATCTGCCATCACTTCGTCAAGCACTTTTGCTCTGACCACCAGAACACCTTAGATTTCCCAGTGAAGAGAGTCAGCAGCTTCAAGTTCCTCCATGTCAAGATCTCTGAGGATCTAAACTGGTCCCAACATATGGATGTAGTTATAATGCAGGCAAGACAGTGGCTATACTTTTATTAGGAGTTTGAAGAGATTTGGCGTGTCAACAAATACACTCAAAAACTTCTATAGTTGTACCGTGGAGAGCATTCTGATAGGCTGCGTCACTGTCTGGTATGGGGGAGGCGGGGGGTGGGGCTACTGCACAGGAATGAAAGAGGCTGCAGAAGGTTGTGAATCTAGTCAGCTCCATCTTGGGTACTAGCCTACAAAATTACCAGGACATCTTTAGGGAGTGGTGTCTGAGAAAGGCAGCATCCATTATTAAGGATCTCCAACACCCAGGGCGTGCCCTTTTCTCACTGTTACCATCAGGAAGGACGTACAGAAGCCTGAAGGCACACACTCAGTGATTGAGGAACAGCTTCGTCCCCTCTGCCATCTGATTCAAAATGGGCGTTGAATCTTTGGACAATACTTCACTTTTTTAATATATAGTATTTGTGTTTTTGCACAAAAAGAAATAGATTCACAAAAAGAATAGATTCTTTTAGATCTATTGGATATACGTACTTGATTTACTTGTTTATTTATGTTTTATGTTTATTATTAGTATTATTTTCTCTGCTAGATTATGTATTGCATTGAACTGCTGTTGCTAAGTTAACACATTTCACGTCACATGCCAGTGATAATTAACCTGATTCTGGCCAGCCGTTTTCATTCCATTTCCTATTCCCACACCAGCAAGTTTGTTCATAGACTCTTCTACTGCCAAGCTGAGGCTAGATGCAGAACAGCACACATCCTCCTTTTGTAGTTCCCAACCTGATAGCATGGCCATCAACATCTCTACCTTATGGTAACCAATCCTCTCTGATTCCACATCTTCACCCCATTTTCCCTTGTCAAACTGACCCCGTTATCTCTTACGCTTCACCACTTCCTTCCCTGTATTTCATGGTTCACTGTCCTATCAGATTCCTTCTTTAACAGCCCTTTGCCACTTGCACCTGTCGCCTCTCAGCTTCTTAGATCATTCCCACTTTCCCCCACCCCACTTGTCTATTTACCCCCATCTGCAACCAAAGCTACCAATTCTTCTCCACATTCACCTCCCCATCCTTTTATACTGGCTGTCCCTTCTTTCTGGGTAAAGGGACTCCATCTGAAGCATCAGCTGTCTTTTTCCACCTGACCCAGTGAGTGTTTTTGTTTTAGATTATGTCAGTGTTTGCTGTGTTTCGATATGGAACACTATAAAATTTTCCACTGTTTTCAGTGAACAACTGAGAAGGAAAGCGTGCTTTCACTTCTGTAGTTGACTTAGAAGATTAGCTCTCATCTCTTTTACCACTGTATATTTATTAAAGCAAGTGGCTCACAGTCAACCTTTACAACTGAGCGTGGGAAGGTCTGGGCTTGTTCTTGCTACTCATAACCTCATTCTTACTGTTCACAACTCCCCTCATCTTTTCTCATTACACTGTGTGATGCTAGATTCTTTTCTTTGAATAGAAAATTACTCTTCCAAATTTTTTAGCAGAATTGAGCTGTCATTTATGATTTGGATTTGACTTAACGGTTGCTAAAATACTCGAATAGGGCTAAGCTACAATTTTTGGCCCTTTCTGCTGTTAAAACTTAAACTGGACAGCATTTGTAGGTGTACAATTGAACACTGACATCAAGTTATTGCTGTTTGAGCCATTCTTATTCTTCATAAATTTGTCTAATGCTAAAATACTGAACTTTCAAATACATTCAGTGTATGTTTGTTTTTATACAATAGGTCCTCAGTAAATGTACCAGTAAAAAAATAGAGCATTCAAGATCTTCATATATTCAACTTTTCTTGCCTCAAATTTTATTTTCCTTCCTGCAGATAATTTTGTATTGATTTAAGTATTATGAAACACCAATTATTCTAATCTCACTGAGGTTGAAAAATAGGCTTGATCAAATGTTCCAAGTGCATGTGTGCTAAATTTTATTTACAGAATTTGCTTCTGTATAACTTAAATGAATAGAATTTCATCATTGTTTAACACACATACTCTGCTATGTAGCAATTCAGATGTGTCTTTGAACATCTGCTCATGTTTCTGAGGATTCTTCATGAAAATTTGGTATTACTTGGTCTGCACAGTGCCAGATCACCCATAGAGGGCAACAGTCTGCTTTTCCTACTTTGCAATTTACAATGTACTTACCTGTACTGAACTTTGTAGGGAAGTTTAAAGGCAATAATCTGTGAGATCAAAATTGAAGCCATAACATACCATACAGATATTATCTAAGTAAATGTCTTTGAATCTAAAAGTCTGTAGGAACAACTTTACAATCTTCTTTACCCTTGATTCCCTGCACTGTTACAAGCTCAGCGTTCCCATTTTCCTACAACCATTCATCTTTCTGTCTATAACTTGAGTGGGGGTGGGGGGGTTCTTTAATTGCTACTTTCTCATTAGTAACAAGGCCATCTGTTTTGATTTGACAGCAAGGAAAGTTGAATTAATTGTTTGTATTTCAATGTAGAAAAATGGGGTTTTCTTGTTGAACATGCAGGAAGTGTATAAGGAATCAACTAATGTTTAATGCTTATATGTATGTGTCTTCTACATTTTCAATCCAAAATACTGGAGCGAAGACTTTAAACCCAGGTCATTGACTTCTTGGCACACCCTGATTTTTTTTTTAATTTGACTATAAAATAACTTGTTATGAAATGGCAAGAAGGTAGAAGTGATTCTTTAATTACTTGATTAAAATTCTAGTAAACCGTACCCCATAGAAAAAGTGTTTAAGGTTTTTAGAAATAAAATGGGTGAGAATTAAGTTGTCATCCAACCTGTAATATAAAAACAAAATTTATTTTTGTTGCAGCTTTATAACATCAAGATTGCCATTCTGAGTGTGAAAATACAGTGCACACATTAATGGACTAACACTGTGTGGTGATATGTTTGCAGTCAGACAGGAGCAGGAGCTAAGAAATGGTGGTCCAGTGGACAAGAAGCTGACCACTCTGGCAGACCTCTTCAGGCCACCCATAGACCTAATGCACAAAGGCAGCTTTGAAACGGTGAGGAATTACATGTAATTGCAAATATAAGCATGAATGGAATAGTATTGTTAGAGAGCTGCAGACATTATGTTGCCCAAACTTTGTATTAGCGAATTATGATGTGATTGTCAACACCCATTCTAATAAATGAAAAAAATCTGTCAGCAATTTCTGAGTACAAAACATTTAGTCAAAATTGTTGTTAGTTGATTCCTACTTCACTCAGTATGTGGTTTTGAATCATCTCCGTTGAAATCTGCATTAGTAAGTTTTATTGAGCATTTCAAGTAGTTATGAAATAGTTACAACTGTTTAAAAAAACTTATTAAAATATGGCACAAGCTGTACATGGATAAGAATGCTGTTTAATTCTATCTTTGGCCATAAAAGGCAAGATTAAAAATGTTTGTAATGACTTCCTGTAAATGTTGAATCAGCTGTACATAAATAAAAATTGCTGTGTAATTGTCTTTGGCCATAAAAGGTAAGATTAAAAATGTTTTTAAAGACTTACTAAAAATGTTGCATAATCCATAGGTAAATCATAATTAAACAGCAATTTTGTACTTGGTTGTAAAAATGTATATGTGTGTGTGTGTGTGTGTGTGTGTGTGAATATATAATTGCTTCAAATTTCCCCACATATTTTGAAACTCCACATTAACTTTTCTATCATTTGCTAATTAAGCATCTGCCTTCATTTTGTACATATTCCATTCTGTTTTGCACTTTGTAAAATATTTAAAGCAGTTTAAAAATGATGCATTTGTTTGGATTGTGCTCTTTGGGGAAAATCTTCAGCTTGATTGGCAAACTGCTTGACATCATAGTTTTTGGTGATCCCTCCAGATGTGATATTTGGCTGAAGCCAATATTGGGAAAGATCATGTATGTGCCGTGATGATCGGTAAGTATATGGCATCTTTCTTCGGAATGCTGCTTCACATCTGATTGCAAACCAGGGATAGTTATTTTCATTTGTATAGTGTTCTTTTCCAATATAGTCACATAACTAATGATTCTGCTGTCAAATGTTTGCTTAAATTTGTGCAGTCTTTCATTTTTGGCTTTTTTTTGATTTTTTTTGTGGGAGATCTCTATTAAGTACTGTTTTCAGTGAAAAAGGATATTTTAGTAACTTACTCCCATTGCTTTGAAGTAAGCGTCCAGTTCTGGCTAGCAGTCATGTGTGGCCTCGGCAGATGTCCAGAATTTGAAACCTTGCTGCTTTTAATAGGGATGGCACTAACATTGTTCTGTTTGAGTGATGGAATGCCAAATAGTGGTATCGTACTTTTCACAAGCTTAATTAAAAGTATTTAATTTTGATAACAGTTGTGGAAATGTATAGAATCAGATCTTAAAGTTTAAAAAGTACCACCTGTCACTATGTTTTGTCTGTTGTTTCTGTTGCCTCATCCATACTTTCTACCTTCCCAGTTAGATTATTCCAAATATATATTGAACTCTGTAAAGTGGTTTAATATGTAAATTATTTTACATATTCTGGTTTTGACTTTGAGTCTATTCATTCATTTAATCAAAGCAAACAATTTTGTAGTTATTAATTTTCATTAAGTTCTTTTATGTGTAGACAATTAAATTATATTTAATTGAAAATTAGGCTTGCTTGCAAACACCAGCAATGGCTTGCACTATCTGATGCAGCCCTGAGCCCCAACTGAATACCACCATACTGTCCAATGTAGATAGTCTTTAAATGCTAAACCATGGGGCAGCTTGTTGCTGCGAGGGCAGAGCAGAAAGCAGGGATTTGCATCAGCTTCCCAGCATGGAAGATTACAGCAGCAGGAAGCCTGAGTTTGTGCCATATTCTTAGTGTAGCATGTGCCGATGCCTTTTGAAAATACAACAGTGTAAGTATCTGTGAGTGCTTTAATGAACTAGCTCTCTATGGGGTAGTGCTAAGCAGAGCACCAGTGTACTAGCAAATCTTCTCATCCAATTTCTAGAACTACTTGCCCACTAAGCCTGCATGGTTTGCTTCATTTAAGTCCATGTCTAGTTTCTGATTTGATGGTGTGTTCTTCAATTAAATGTAGAATTCCATCATACTTTAGTTATTTTTCAAAGATTCTATTTCATGTAATCTATTTCAGTGCCCAAGCTTAATTCCAAACTAATATCCATTTCATTTGGTCCTGTGATGTATAGTTGGAACGTGGAATGAGTACAAATGGAATTGTATCTAGCTGTTGATAAGACATAGTCGTTATCTACATACCTTTTCTCCCAATATCATTCAGCCAGAACCCCATCTGAAATGCCCTTTGAGAATCTGTTGCTTGTCTGTCAAGTGTGGTCCCTACTGGTTTCTCATTGGCTCTAAATTTGCAGAATTTTGCTGAAACTGAGTATTTTTCAACGTATAGATGAAGCTTTTGCTCCTTTTTGAGAGGGTTTCAATTTAACGGCTCATCGAAGAGTCAGTAACTGACAGCCGAGCAATCCTTCAGCACCTGCACTGGAATGTCATCTTAGAACTTGTGTTCAAGCATCTGGAGTGAAACATCTACCTTGTGCTTCAAAGGCGGGAACACATTAGGTCATCATTTGAGACTGGAATTGATTAAAAAATACTATGATCTACAAATGGAACAAATATGTCTGGTAACAAAAATGCTTCAGTATTTGTGTACTGAGAAGAATTAGACTTATGATATGGCAACTGCCATTTGTGTCTCCTCAGATTCTTGACCAAAAAAAAACAAGACTTGATTTTTTTTTGTCTTTGATCTTTGTGATGAGACTTGGTAATCTTGCAGTCAACAAAAATTCAGAACTGAGTTCAAGTAAGGAAATTCAGAGAAATTTCTTCAAAGGTTGAAACAAGTGGTCTGTACAATTCGGAAGGAAGCCATGATTTTATACAGGAAACTGGCAAAGTGCCCGGTACTAGAAAACATTGATTGTAATTTAAAGGTGTGTGGTGATGCCTACTGGAAAAAGGGGAATGACATGTGTTTTCCAGAAATAAGTTGTTCAGTTATTAATGCTGAAGGGAACCCTTATAAATGTTATATGAAACATGAAAAGTTGGGGTATTAAAATTGGTTTCAGTGTTTCTTTTCCCTCCCAATTTGATGTTGAAAGTGGGGGTCTGAATTAAGTTACTTAAAATTTACAATCGGTACAGATTCCTTTCTACTAGACTTTCTACTAGGGTATTGCAGCAGGTTCTGGATGTGCCATTATGTAACGAAAAGCAGATTGTTATTCATTTTAATTAGCTGCCTCATGGCTTTTGGATGATCCACAAAAGGGTATATCTCATTTCTATTTAAACCAGTCATGACCTTAGATACATCTGTTACATTTTCACTGATCTTTTGCTCAAAGAAATACGTAAGCACCATCTATAATCTAACCTCAAAGGTGAAACAAGACTTTCCCTGTTTAATTCTTTGTTTTGCATCGGTATTATCTTGAATGCTATTATATTGTCCATATCCTAGATTGCTTTCAAGATGCTTATGTTATCTCCTCTTGTGCTAAATTTGGTATTCCTAAGTGTTTGAAGTTAGCCAAATCTAACTCCAGATACAATGCTGTCATAGCTGGAGAACATACGGCTGTCTTCCTGAAGAAGGTGCAAGGAAAAGCTTAATGCTTTGATTGGCTGAGGACTGGTTCTAGGTGTGCGAATAATAGTTCTGGACTCTAAATGTCAGCTAAAGTGTAATGATAACCTGATTAAGTAAACACAATTTAAGGCAGCAGTTGGTATATGAGAGAAGTCTGGGAAAAGAAATGTAATGATATACTGTCCTTGTGCAAATTCTAACAGTTGCTTAATCACCTGGAGTATATACATGAAGAGACATGGTAGTGTAGCGATTAACACGATGCTATTACATCTCAAGGTGTATGAGTTCAGAGTTCAATTCTGGTGTAGTCTATTAGGGGTGTGTGTGTCCTCCCCATGAATGCATGTGTTTTCTCCAAGTGCTCAGGTTTCCTCCTGCATTCCAAAGATGGATTGGATGAAAGGTTAATTGGTCATTGTAAATTGTGCTGGGATTAAATAGGTGGGCTGTTGACTGGCTGTCTTGTTGGGCTGGAAGGGACTATTCTTTGCTGTATCTCTAAATAAATAAATAAGTGTTTCATTGAGATGATATGATAATTAATTTTTTTTATTCTTATAGGGTTGTAATTTTTGATTTATGCAGCAAGTTACAAAGACAATATTCTCAAAGTTTAATGTAAATTTATTATCAAGGTATATACAGTTAGAAGAAAAAAATTGTGAACCCTTTGCAATTACCTGGTTTTCAACATTAATTATTCATAAAATGTGGTCTGATCTGCATCTAAGTTACAATAATAGACAACCATAATCTGTCTAAACTCATAACACACAAGCAATTGTACTGCTCTTCAATAGTGAGTACATCATTTGAACAACCACAGTCTGGGTTCAAAGAAGTTCTGTGAACCTCTGGGGTAATGCCTTCTACAAAAGCTATTTGGAGTTAGGTGTTCCAACCAGTGAAATGAGATTGGAGGTGTGGGTTGTAGAGGTGCCCTGCCCTATAAAAAAGGCAAACAAAGTCAGATTACTGATAGAACCTACTTTTCTCAAGAAAGATCTGTTTATGTGCACCATGCCTTGATCAGAATAACTTTCTGAGGTCCTTAGAAGAATTGTAGAGATGCATGAAGCTGGAAAAGACTACAAAAGCATTTCTAAAGACCCGAGTGTTCATCCACAGTAAATTGTCCACAGAGAAATTGTCTCCAAATGGAGGAAATTTAGTACTGTTGCTACTCTCCCTTGGAGAGGGCATCCTACAAAGATCATACCAAGAGTACAACATGCAATGCTGAAGGAGGTGAAAAAGAACCTAAGGGTAACAGAAAAAAAACCTGCAGAAATCTCTAGAACTTGCTAAAATCTCTGTTCAAGTGTCCAGTATAAAAAAAACACTGAATAAGAATGTCTGTGCTCCAAGCCTATACTGCTGTCGCTTCCCAACTTTTCCTGTGCTGCATCGACGACTACATTGGTGCTTCTTCCTGCACCCATGTAGAGCTCATAGATTTCATCAACTTTGTCTCCAATTTCCGCCCTGCTCTCAAATCTACCTGGTCCATTTTCTCCCCTTTCTGTCTCAGGAGACAGCTTATCTACTGATGGCTATTGTAAAACTCACTGGTTCTCACAGTTACCTGGATTGTACCTCTTCCCACTCTGTTACTTGTAAAAACGCCATCCCCTTCTCTCAATTCCTCCTCCTTCGCCGCAGCTGCTTTCAGGATGAGGCGTTTTATTCTGGAACTAAGGAGATGGCCTTCAAAGAAAGGAGCTTCCCTTCATCCACCATCAATGCTGCTCTCAACTGTGTCTCTTCCATTTTAAGTAGATCTGTCCTCACCCCATCCTCTGACCACCCCACCAGTGACAGGGTTCCTCTTATCCTCCCCTACCATCCCACCAGCCTCTGTCCACACTTAAATCTCCATAACTTCAGCCATCTCCAGCAGGATTCCACTACCAAGCACATACTTCCTTCCCTCCCCACTTTCTGCTTTCCACAGGGATCGCTCCCTACGTGACTCCCCGCCCACTGATCTCCCTCCTTGTAGTTATCCTTGCAAGCAGAGCAAGTGCTACACCTGCCCCTACACCTCCTCCCTCACTACCATTTGGGGCCCCATACAGTGTTTCCAGGTGAGGTGACACTTAACCAGTAAATCTGTTAGGGTTATCTACTGAATCTGGAGCTCCCGGTGTGACCTCTTGTATATTGGTGAGACCCGACACAGATTGAGAGACCGCTTCACTGAGCACATACACTCCTGTTTGTTAGAAAAACATGATTTCCCAGTGGCCATTCATTTTAATTCCACTTCCCATTCCCATTCTGACGTGTCAGTTCATGGCCTCCTTTACTGTCGTAATGAGGCCAAACTCAGGATGGAGATACACCACCGTATATTCCATCTGGGTAGCCTCCAAGCTGATGGCATTAACAACAATTTCTCGAACTTCCAGTAATGCCCCCCCCCCCCCAATCCATCATTCCCCATTCCTATTTCCCTCTCTCACCTTATCTCCTTATATGGCTATCACCTCCCTCTGGTGCTCCTCGCCTCTTTCTACCATGGCTTTCTGTTCTCTCTTATCAGATTCCTCCTTCTCCAGCCTTGTATTTCTTTCACCAATCAATTTCCCAGCTCTTTACTTCACACCCCCCCCCCCCACCACCAGTTTCACCTATCATCTTGGGGTCTTCCTCCCCTCCATCCACTTTCTTATTCTGACTAATCTTTTATCTCCAGTTCTGATGAAGGGTTTCGGCCTGAAACGTCGACTGTACTTTTTTTCCATAGATGCTGCCTGGCCTGCTGAGTTCTTCCAGCATTTTGTGTGTGTTGCTTGGATCCAGCATCTGCAGATTTCCTTCTGTTTGTGAACAAGAATGGTGTTCATGGAAGCACACCATGGAGGAAAACCACTGCTCTTCAAATAAAACATTGCTGCACATCTCAAGTTTGCAAAAGGCCACCTGCCTGTTCCACGGTGCTTCAGGGACAGTGTTCTGTGGAGAGAGGAGACAAAAGTTGAACTTTTCAACAGAAATGCACACCACTAACACCAAAACCTCACTCCAGCTGTGAAGCATGGTTGAAGGAGCATCATGGTTTGGGGCTGCTTTGCTCCCTCAGGGTCTGGACTGCTTGCAATCATTGAGGGAACAACAAATTCAAAATTGTATCAAGACACTTTACAGGAGAATATTAAGGTAGTTAACCGTCACTTGAAGTTTAATAGAAGGTGGATGATGCAACAAGACAATGATCCAAAAAATAGGAGTAAATTAACAACAGTAGTTTAAAAAGAAGAAAAGTCAAAGTCCAGACTTTAACCCAATTGAGATGCTGTGGCATGACCTGAGATACTGCTCATGCAAGGTATCCCAGAAATATTGATGAACTGTAACAGTTTTGTTTTGTTTCGCCATTTCATCAGCAGCTACAGGAAATATTTGTCTTTCTTTTTCAATCTTTTTATTGATTTTCATATATACACACAAAAAACATAACATAATAATGAGTAAATTATGAATAGGAAATATTTGGTGGGGGTTATTGTTGCTAAAGGAGGCTCCACCATTTACTAAATACAAGGGTTCACATTCTTTTTCCAGCCTGGACTGTGAATGATTAAACAATGTGTGAATAAAGACATGAAAAGAACAATTGTTTATGTGTCATTAGTTCAGATAGATTGTGTTTGTCTATTATTGTGATTTAGTTAAAGATAAGACCACATTTTATGAGTAATTAATTCAGAAAACCAGATAATTGCAAAGGGTTGCATCTGTATGTCACCGTATGTGTGCCTGAGATGCATTTTCTTGTGCAAATACTCAATAAATCCATAATAGAATCAGTGAATGGCCTCACCAACGTGGGCATTCAACCAGTGTGAAAATATAAAAGGAAATAGATAATAATAAATAAATAAGCATAACTATCAAGAACATGGGAGGAAGAGCCTTTAAATCGAGTCCATAGGTTGTGGGAATAGTTCAGTTGATGGGAGAAATGAAGTTGATAGAAGTCATCCCCTTTGGTTCAAAAGCCTAATGATTGAGGGGTAATAACTGTTCCTGAACCTGGTGATGTGAGTTGTGAGGCTTCTGTACCTTGATGGCAGCAATAAGAAGAAAGCATGATCCATGTGGTGGGAATTCCTGTGATCGATGCTGCTTTCCTGCGACAGTGCTCCATGTAGATGTGCTCAGTGGTGGGAATGGTTTTACCCATGATGGAATTGGCCGTATCAACTACTTTTTGTAGGATTTTCCATTCAAGGTGTTTTCATACCAGTCCACGATGCAGCCAGTCAATATACTCTCCACCACACATCTATAGAAGTTTGTCAGAGTTTTAGATGTCATGCTGAATCTTCGCAAACTCAAAAGGAAGGGAAGTCACTGCTATGCATTCTTCATTTTTGTACTTACATGCTGGGCCCTGGACTGGTCCTTCTAAATGATTACTGAGGAATTTAAAGTTGCTGACCCTCTGCAACTCTGATCCTCCGATGAGGACTGGCTCATTGTTTCCTCCCGAAGTCAATAATCAGCTCCACATAAAATTATCAAAGTCTACATTATTTCAGGTGTGATTTATATATCATGGTAGTCTGGTTTCACCATGTATAAATCTCATTTGATAGTGATTTTTGGAAAGAAGCAGCAACTAGAAGACACTTGATCCAAGAATATTTGAATTACATTTGCAATGTTAGAACATGCACAACTGAAAGGGAAGAAATTCAAGAGGCAGGTAGAATAGTTTAGGACTATCCATTACTAGATTTGCATTGAATGTATTATTGATTATTGCACAGAATTAAACTAATTTCTGTAAGCCTTACAGAATCTTAGGTGGAATGCTCTCATGCATGTGGTTTTGATGTCTAGCTTCTGTGCTCAAACTCAGTTTTGCTCATCTGTCGCACCTTAAAGAGATTGTGGACAGTAGAGCTTCTCTTATTCCCCTGTCAGATTCTCAAATCAGTTCTAGGCTGGTTCTTTCTTTTAGTGCGTGTGAATCAGTGGTTATTCTAAGGAACCAGATGCAGAAATGCTGGAGACTCTGGGTGTGTCTATTTCTTTACCAGTTTGTGTAAGGTTATATAGAATACATTTGTTTGTGCATGCAAGTTCCCATATGATTTATAATTTTGCTTAATATTTATTATAAAATTACAGCATTCCATTCCTTCTTTCTTTGGACAGGCAAAAGAGTCGGGACAGTTGCAGAACAAGTGGTTGATGGTAAATATCCAGAATGTGCAAGACTTTGCCTGTCAGTGCTTGAATCGTGATGTTTGGAGCAATGAGGCAGTGAAAACCATCATTCGAGAACACTTCATCTTTTGGCAGGTACAGGGGAATGAGTGGGTCAAGGTATTACAAGCTTCAGTGAATACATTCAGTATATTCTTTCTCTTGAAATGAAAATAACTCCTCTACCATGGTATCTTGATACTTAACTTCCTTGAAATTTGTTCCAGTTAAAACAATGCATTTTTTTTCTGTTGCTGTAACTGCTATGGTGAATAATGCTGATATTAAACTTGCCTGCCTGCCTGCAGATCTAGAATAGATATACACATGTATAAAAGTTTACTTTTCATTACTTACACTTTGGAAATTAGGCAATGCAGCACGTGTTCGGTCCCTTTGGATAGAGTGTCCATGTCATCCACAGTGCCGCCCAGCTTGTCCCAGTTTCCTGCATTTTTTTTCTTTTTCTTTCCTATTTCAAAACCATTTGATGCCATTGGTCTTTTCACATGTGCTCCTCATTGCCCAGTTCTGCTCTATGCAGCTCAACTAGGTAAATCTTTATATGCAAAATCAATCATGAATCTTAAATTTTAAAAATAAATGCTACTATAAAGTTGTATCTTCAGAAGAACAGTTCCAATCCAGATCCCTTGGATGTATATGTTTGGAAATCAACTTTGTTGAACCTGTTAAAGCATAACTGTGTTTCAGAACACACCATTTTGACGTTCAGAATACATCTTTAATGGTAAAATACTTCTGAGATGTAATCCTGTATGTAATTATCCATGTTTTTTAAACAATTGACAAAATTTAAACTGAAATTTACTGTGCAGTTAGTAATCTGCCTGAATCTTCAGATTAGTAACTGCACAGTAAATTACAGTTTACTGCACAGAATCTTCATAGCTTTTCCATTTTGATGAGCTGTAAACACTTGTGAAATATAGAAAATCTTTAACTGTCTTTTGTCCAAACTTAATTTTGATTTCTAGTCTAATGTACAGAATCTTAAATTAAAATTCAATTTCTGTAAAGTCAGTCTAAATTCATTTGAGTAATCATTGCCTTCATATGTAAGCGAGTTCCTTAGATGCATGCAAAAATAATAATACAGGGAAAAGGACAGCAATGGAACTGCTAGGCTTCTGCTGATTGCTATCATAAGCATGACACTGAATGACCTTCTCCTCTATTACAAGTAAGTAATCAAACAAGTGAACATATTGTGTCATTTATGACATCAGTATTCCCCAGACACTTTCAGCCATTCAGATATTCTGTGGTGTATTCACTATAAGAAAAAAATAACCAATTTTTCACACAAACATTGATTTCATACTGACCAGATTTTCAAATTTAGTGACTGGGAGATAAATAGTTGCCAGAGTACTAGGGATAAGAACTGTGAACTCCAGGACAGTTTAAGGAGATCCATAGAACTCAACGGAAAGAAGCTGGCATCTGTATACAATGCAGAACTTCCTCTGTCATACCAGAATGTCATTCTGTGTTTCTGTGCTTGGACCTCTGGTGTGGAATTTGAATGCAAAGTTTTCTCACTGTGCAGCAAGGATGCTACTAACCTAGCCATGGTTTACATTAGTTAAGTGTTACCTTGTGTGAATTTTGTGAATACTTTCTCAGATTTTTTTTTGATCATTTTCACTTGCACTTTATTGCTGAGTATGTTATAGTTCAATTAGTTAATTATCATCGTGTCAATGGTCTTAAAATCTTTGAGTCATAGAACACTACAACACAGAAACAGGCCCTTTGGTCCATCTAGTCCATATCAAACCATTAATCTGCCTGGTCCTATTGACCAGCACCCAAACCATAGCTCTCCATATCCTCCTATTTATATACCTATTCAAATTTCTCTTAAGTGTTGAAATCAAGCCAGCATCTACCACTTGTGCTGCCAGCTCATTCCAAACTTTCACCACCCTCTGAGTGAAAAATTTCCCCTTCATGTTCCTCTTAAACATTTCACATTTCACCCTTAACTCATGTCCTCTAATTCTAGTCTCTTTTTCTTTTTAAATCTTTTTATTAATTTTCAAACAAGCATAACAAGAAAAACATCGAGTACAGGGAGCTTGAGAGTACATCATTGATAGGCTAGAATACAAATACAAACAGTTAATATCCCAAATATAATAACCTCCCAAACTCATAGTATGCTACAAAAAAATGGAAAAATGGAAAAAAAACCCCAAAAAAACTAACCTAACCGACATGGGCTATTGTATCATATCAAATATACACAGTAGTGTCAATAACTCCGCACCTCTATCCAAATAATTAAAGATGATAAGAAAAAGGTTTGGGAAAGGTCAGTTTAACTCATATGAAAATGTTGAATAAATGGTCTCCAGGTTTCTTCAAATTTGATCAAAAATGACACTTCTAATTTTTTCTAAACTCAAACAAGAAATAGTTTGGGAAAACCATTGAAATGTAGTTGGGGGATTAATTTCTTTCCAGTTCAATAGGATAGATTTTCTAGCCATTAGTGTGACAAATGCAATCATCCGCCGAGCTGAGGGGGATAAACGACTGTTATCCACCATTGGTAAGCCGAAAATTGCAGTAATAGGATGAGGTTGCAATTTAATATTCAAAACTGTTGAAATAATGCCAAAAATATCTTTCCAGTAATTTTGCAAACAAGGGCAAGACTAAGACGTGAATCATTGAGGCAACTTCAGAGTGACATCTGTCACAGATTGGATTAACACGAGAATAAAATCAAGCAAGTTTGTCCTTGGACATATGAGCCCTATGTACAACCTTGAATTGTATTTGGGCATATTTGGCACAAATAGAAGAGGAGTTAACTAACTGTAGAATTTTCTCCCACTGCTGTGTAGGTAAAAGACAATAAAGTTCTTTCTTCCATTCCTTCTTAATTTTATCTGACATCCCTGGTTGTATTTTCATGATCATATTATGAATGATGGCTACTAAACCCTTCTGACAGGGATTCAAACCTAGAATTTTTTCCATAATATCAATTGGGCATAAATTCGGAAATGACTAACATATTATTCAAAAAATTTCTAATTTGTAAGAATCTAAAAAAAAATGGGTTCTAGATAAACTATATTTATTGGACAACTGTTCAAAGGACATAAAGCAATTATCTAAAAATAAATCATGAAAACATGTTATACCTCTCGTTTTCCATGGCACAAAGGCTTGGTCCATAAAAGAGGGCTGAAAAAGAAAGTTAGATATAATAGGGCTTGATAAGGTGAACTTATTCAAACAAAAATATTTACGAAATTGAAACCATATTTGTAATGTATATTTAACTACAGAGTTAGTTATTTGTTTATTCAGTTTAGATAAAACAAAGGGAAGCGAAGATCCTAAAATAGAGAACAATGAAAAGCCTTGTACAGATTTACACTCCAAATTTACCCATTGTGGGCTTTGTAATGTCGCCGATTCCTGTGTCCAAAATATTAAATATTGGATGTTAACTGTCCAGTAGTAAAATCTTAGGTTTGGCAGAGCTAAACCACCTTCCTTCTTAGGCTTCTGAAAGTACTTTTTACTTGATCTAGAATTTTTATTGTGCCACAAATACGAGGATATTTTGCAATCAATAATATCAAAAAAGATCTAGGAATAAAAATTTGGTAGTGCTTGAAATAAATATAAAAATTTAGGTAAGATTATCATCTTAATAGCATTGATTCGACCAACCAATGACAAAGACAATGGGGACCATCTAGTAACAAGTTGCTTGATTTGGTCGATTAAAGGTAAGAAGTTAACTTTAAATAAATTCTTATGTTTCTTGGTGATTTTAATACCCAAATAAGTAAAGTTATCTGTAACTACTTTAAATGATAGATGTTTATAGATTGGAGCTTGCATATTTAATGGGAATAATTCACTCTTATTAAAATTCAGTTCATAGCCAGAAAAGCTACTAAACTGAGCAAGCAAAGATAAAATAACAGGAATAGATCTCTCAGGATCAGAGATGTATAGTAACAAATCGTCAGCATAAAGTGATAGCTTATTCAGATTCAGTTTATTGTCATTTAGAAACCACAAATGCAATGCAGTTAAAAAATGAGACAACATTTCCCCAGAATGATATCACAAAAGCATATGACAAAACAGACTACACCAGAAAATCCACGTAACGTTTGGCAATCCCTAATCCAGGGTCTGGAGAGACTGCTGCATATTAATACCGTGCTACCGTCTACCGAGTTCCCCAGAAAGGAGCTCCAAATCCACCAGACAAAAATAAGACCAAAAACTAAAGCTACAAGACCTGCACAAAACCATATAATTACAACATATAGTTACAACAGTGCAAACAATAGCATAATTGATAAAAAAACAATGGGCACAGTAAAAATAGTTCAAGATGTTAAAGGGCTGTAAGTTCAAAAGAAATCACCACAGTTTCCACA
Source organism: Hypanus sabinus (assembly GCF_030144855.1). Classification (NCBI taxonomy): domain Eukaryota; kingdom Metazoa; phylum Chordata; class Chondrichthyes; order Myliobatiformes; family Dasyatidae; genus Hypanus; species Hypanus sabinus. The sequence continues at coordinate 95,167,883 of NC_082707.1, read as the reverse complement.
AGTCCCCAGGGTCCCGACAGACTCGCCATCCCACGCCGGCGGCAGAAGGGAATACCCCCGCTATGGACATAAAGGCGCCGCTCAACTCAGCCTCGCAGACGCATCACACAATGGAAGCTCTGTCAAAACCAGCCTAGCAGCCGCAGCACACACCGAAAGCTACCTGAGTCCGTCGAAAGGACTCCGAGTATGTCGAACCTCCGAGCCGGCGACCATCCCCTCCGGCACAGCTTCTCCAAGCTCCATCCTCTGCCGAGCGTACTAAGATGGCCCCGCCAAAGGCCATCAGCAAAGCGACCCTGAGGACTGGGGGCCTGTTCTTCCCAGCAGAGTCCCGGACCTCGCAGCAGCAGCAGCAACGAAGAAGGTCTTCCTGGAATTTCCCGATGATTCTCCATGCTTCCACGTCCATTTTCAATCGATTATGATTGCGCACGGCACCCCACTTCACAAATAACAGATAATCAGTTCCGGAGTGGCCGCTGCAAGCTGCGTTGCGCCGCCATCTTGGATCAAATTATATGTTATATGTTCCTTCCCCACTGGTGATACCAAAAATGTTAGGTGAGTCACGAATAGCAATGGCTAAGGGTTCCAAAGCAATATCAAATAGTAGAGGACTTAAAGGACAGCCTTGCTCGTGCCGTGAAACAGCTGAAAAAAGGAAGATCCTTGATTATTGGTAAGAACCGAAGCCAAAGGCTTATAATATATTAATTTAATCCATGATATAAATGTCGAACTAAAATTAAAATTCTGTAGCGTACTAAATAAATATGGCCATTCAACTCTGTCAAACACTTTTTCAGCATCTAAGGAAATAACACGTTCTGGGATTCTAGAAGAAGGAGTGTAAGCTATATTAATTAACTTTCTAATGTTAAATGATGAATAACGATTTTTAATAAATCCGGTCTGGTCCTCAGAAATAATTTGAGGTAATATATTTTCCAATCTAGTGGCTAAAATTTCAGTAAAAATCTTGGAATCCGTATTCAGCAAAGATATAGGCCGATAGGATGCACATTCAATTGGGTCTTTATCTTTTTTGAGAATTAAAGAAAAATGGAGGCATCATAAAAAGATTGTGGTAGTTTTCCTACAGTTAATGCGTCCTTAAAAATTTTACATAACTAAGGAGAGAGTATAGAGGAAAAAGATTTAAAGAATTCTGCAGTATAACTGTCCGGACCAGGGGTTTTACCTGAATTCATTGAAAAAATAGCCTCTTTTATTTCGATTTCCATAATAGGTGCATCTAATGATACACAATCCTCAGCTGTTAATTTCGGGATATTCAGTTTCTTTAAAAATTCATCCATTATGGAAGAATCATCAGAAAATTCTGATTGATATAGAGAATTATAAAAATCTTGAAAGGCTTTATTTATCTCTTTATGATCAATCGTCAAAGTGCCATTTCATTTATGAGTCTTAATGATCTGCCGTTTAACCGAAGCAGTTTTCAATTGATTAGCTAATAATTTACCAGCTTTGTCCCCATGTATATAAAACTGAGTCCTAGATTTAATTAACTGATTTTCAATCGAAGAGGATAATAGCAAACTGTGCTCCATTTGAAGTTCAACTCTTTTTATAAAGTTCTTTACTAGGGGTCACAGAGTAAGTCTTACCAATTTCTTTAATTTTATCAACCAATGTGAGTACTTCAGTGTTAATTCGTTTTCTGACTCCAGCAGAGTATGAAATAAGTTGTCCATGGATAAATGCTTTAGAAGTGTCCCATAATATTCCACTAGAAGTCTCTTCTGTAAAGTTTGTTGAAAAAAACAAATCAATTTGTTGTTTAATAAAGTTGAGAAAGTCTGAATCCTGAAGTAGAGTTGAACTGCCATGATTTAACACTTGAGGATGAATCCGTTTTCTTAATAGATAGCGTCAAAGGTGTATGATCAGAGATAGTAATAGAGTCATAGTTACAATTGTTACGGATTCAGCAACAATAAATATATAAGTGAGGCAGGGTTTTTTTTATAACAAATAAAACATTTATTAAACACTGAAAAACAAACCCCCAAAAAGTAAACAAACGACTAACGCAACCGGAAATCAGCTGCTGTGCGGCAGCTTAAACAGTTCTTAAAAGAATAAAGTGAAAACAGTTCTTAAAGCGATGTTGCAAAAACAGTTCTTCAAAGTAGTACTGCAAAAGTTCAAAATGCTTACAGTCCATTAAAGGAGAGACTTTTCAGACGATTTATATTCTCTTTCACGTCGTGTTGCTGCGGTTCCCAGTCGAACTGTACTTTTCCCAGAGAATTTACGAAGATGAAAGTGAAACGGCTTAAAGGCACGGACCTTTCCTTGACAAAACTGTACCCAACCCTTTCTGCTATATTTCGCAGGGGTTACCAGAGGGATAGCCAACGAATTCCTTCCGAATGAGGATCAAACAAGGTCAAACCTGTTTCACTGTTGAAATTGACTTTCCTCGATCTTTTAGCTCCAGAACTCCGATCTTCACTCTCCACTGATTTTTAACTGGCAGTATTATAAAGAAACTGCTGGCAATGACCTTTTAAACTTTAGGTATTAAATAAAACTCCACCTTTCAACCAAACTGTGTCATAATATTGGACTACACAGTGGCATGGAGTCAAAATGGCAAATCCAGCCACGAACTGCCCCTCCTCACAGGGAGGGGTCCTTCTTTTATACCCTGAAAAAAAAACACAAAAACCTGTCACATGACCTCTACTGGCGGGAAAATGACGTCACTCCACCATCACAAGACCACTACCTTAAGTCCAGTATAGCTTCAACACCACTGTCATGTGACAAGTACAAGATACCCACGGATACGTAACACAATCAATAAAGTCTGTAAGTAAACGATAATCAAAAATAAATAGTCAATTCTTGAGTAATTATGATAAACATGAGAAAAAATATGAAAATTCTTTATCCATGGGATGCAGAAATCACCAAATTTCAGAGATTCCAGAATCAACCATAAAGGAGATGATGAGAGAGGCCGATTTATTCGGAAGAATCTGAATGGACTTAGATCTGACAATCAAGGGATTTAGACTGCAGTTAAAATCCCCACCCATTATCAACATATACTCATTTAAATTAGGAAAGGATGTAAATAAACACCTAAAAATTCAGGACATCAATATTTGGAGCATAATCATTAACGAAAACAACTTTGTGGTTAAAAGGTAAACCAGTAGGGAGCAAAAAATCTACCTTGTGGGTCTGAAGTTGTTTCATAATGTATCAAAGTGGTTGAGGAATTTATAAAAATGGAAATGCCTCTTACTTCAGCTTGAGAATTCGAATGATACTGTTGGCCCTTCCAAAAGCTAAAAAAAGTTGACTATCCTCCTTCCTCACATTAGTCTCTTGTGCAAAGATAATATTAGCATTCATTCTGTGGAATACTTTAAATATTTTTTTCATTTAATTGGATGATTTAAACCATTTGTATTCCAAGAAACAAAGTTAATAATCTTATCCATATTGCTAATATTTATAGTAGTAAACGCACCAGGTTAAACAGAAAATAAACTCATAACCGGAAGAGGAGAGCAGTTTCAAAGAGGAACCGGAAGTTGCGACACTTCAGTCATTTTGGTAGTTTCAAGTCAGCCCATGAAGGGAAAACTAGGCCAAAAGCAAAAGAGAAACCCCCTTACCCCCACCCACGAAAACCCAAGAAAAAGCCAGAGAGAGGCAAGCAGGCAAACTAACACTAATTTTACCCCCATCTCTCAAGACGGTAACTCAGGAAAAAAAAGACACAAATCATCCATATTCAAAAAAATGTAAAGGGTTAGTATAACAGAAATAAGACTATAAAATTGATATTATTAAAAAAAAAGACAAGATTAAGAAAAAAAAACATACCGTTAAAACCTAAAACAGGATAGCGTTATACTAATATTTCGAAAGAAGACCAGCAGTCTAGTTCAGACACACCGGAACGGATGTGACGTGTCCAAGAACTGAAGTCTTATGGGAAGAAGAAACGACAGCTTGGAAAGAGAAATTTTTTTTTAAAAGACTAAATACTTCAGCATAAAAGATATAAGGCAAAAATGTATCCAAACTTAAAAACATTTAATTAGTAGCTTTCAAAATCAACAGAATAATAATAAAAAAGTCTTGAAATAAACCAAAAACAGATCTTTACTTAAACATGTAAAAAATAATTACACTATCAGTGATCCCATAAGGATCCTCAAATTATGAAAGGTCCGAACCTATAGGCTAATTATTAACTTAAAGGAAAAAGCCAAAACAATAAAAAGCCATTAAAAATGGATAATAAAAATACAATACGTTAATCAACTCGTAGTAGAAAGGTGCTGTTTCTTGAGAAATCTTTGGGCATCAGCTGGAGATTTAAACAGCCGACGAGAATCATCGGGAAGAACGACTCTTAGTTGCGCTGGAAATAACAGCACTTGTTTGTAGCCTTTCTGATAGAATTCCATTATAACCAGTTTAAAAGCCATTCTTTCCCTCAGAACTGCAGGGCTATAGTCCTCCAGAATACGAAACTTGAAATCTTGAAAATTGATCATACCCTTGTGTCAGGCAGCTTGAATCAGGTGATCTTCAATGTGAGCATAGTGAAGCCGGGGAATTACTGGCTGTGGTCTCTCACCTGGAGCTGGTTTTAAGCGAGAAATGCGGTGTGTGCGGTCGATCACTGGAGGGGTATCCAGAACATCTGAGCTGAAGACATCCATTAAGAATTTAAAATTCAGCTGGATCTCCCTTCTCAACATTTTCCGGGAACCTGATTATCAGCAGGTTCTGTCTTTGAGATCGATTTTCAAGATCAATAAGTTTGGATTTGTAACGTTCCAGTACTTGAGAAGTCAAAGACAGCTTTTGTTCCAAAGTTCCAATTTTACGATCTCTCTGGCGGGCGGTTTCTTCAAGAGCTGAAATTCTTGCTGCTTGCTGTTAAATTTCTGATTTAAGTGATTGAAGACTTGCGTCGACTGGCTTTAAAGTTTCATCAAGCTGAGAAAACTTTGGACCGAGCTTATCCTCCAGTCTCTCATCCATAAGTTTCCCAATTACATCCAGAGTTAATGGTTCTTTAGTTGGTGTCGCCTCTTTAGTTTCTCATGATCTCCCAGCCATTTTGACGAGTCAAAAAAAAAATTCAAAAAGTCGAAAAGTATATCTTAAGTATCAACCCCTTTAGTGTAGGTATAAATAAGTCAGTTAAGGGGTGATTGCAGGTAAAAAGTAAAAGGATTGGAGCGAAGCCTAATACAGCCTCACCCCATGAGCACCATCTTGAGAGTCAGTTCTAGTCTCACCCAACCTTGGTGATAAATGCCCTCTTGCATTTACCCTATCTGTGCCCCTCATGATTTTGTATACTTCTATCAAATCCCTCCTCAGTCTTCTAAATCCTAGGGAATAAAGTCCTAACGTATTCAACCTTTCCCCATAACTCAGGTCCTCAAGTCCCAGCAACATGCTTGTAAATTTTCTCTGCACTCTTTCAATTTTATTTATATCTTTCCTTTAGGTAGGTAACCAAATCTGCACACAATACTTCAAATTAGGTCTTGTACAATTTCAACATAATATCCCAACTCCTATACTCAACAAATTGATTTATGAACACCAATGTGCTAAAAGCTTTCTTTACACCCTATCCACCTGAGATGCCACTTTCAAGTAATTAAGGACTTGTATTCCCAGATCCCTTTGTTCTACCACACTCCTCACTGTGGAAGACCTACCCTGGTCGGTCCTTCCAAAGTGCAACACCTGTCTGGATGCAAAGTGTTCCCCTATGCAAACTTCTGTCACCAGCCCTGTCTCACTCCCTACTGGGAGAGCTAGTATCGTACTCTCTATTAGGGACTTCTGTCACCAGCCCTGTCTCACTCCCTACTGGGAGAGCTAGTATCGTACTCTCTATTAGGGACTTCTGTCACCAGCCCTGTCTCACTCCCTACTGGGAGAGCTAGATCGTACTCTCTATTTGGGACTTCTGTCACCAGCCCTGTCTCACTCCCTACTGGGAGAGCTAGTATCGTACTCTCTATTAGGGACTTCTGTCACCAGCCCTGTCTCACTCCCTACTGGGAGAGCTAGTATCGTACTCTCTATTAGGGACTTCTGTCACCAGCCCTGTCTCACTCCCTACTGGGAGAGCTAGATCGTACTCTCTATTAGGGACTTCTGTCACCAGCCCTGTCTCACTCCCTACTGGGAGAGCTAGTATCGCACTCTCTATTTGGGACTCCTGTCACCAGCCCTGTCTCACTCCCTACTGGGAGAGCTAGTATTGCACTCTCCATTTGGGACTTCTGTCACCAGCCCTGTCTCACTCCTTACTGGGAGAGCTAGTATCGCACTCTCTGTTAGGGACTTCTGTCACCAGCCCTGTCTCACTCCCTCCTGGGAGAGCTAGTATCGCACTCTCTATTTGGGACTTCTGTCACCAGCCCTGTCTCACTCCCTCCTGGGAGAGCTAGTATCGCACTCTCTGTTAGGGACTTCTGTCACCAGCCCTGTCTCACTCCCTCCTGGGAGAGCTAGTATCGCACTCTCTATTTGGGACTTCTGTCACCAGCCCTGTCTCACTCCCTCCTGGGAGAGCTAGTATCGCACTCTCTATTAGGGACTTCTGTCACCAGCCCTGTCTCACTCCCTACTGGGAGAGCTAGTATCGCACTCTCTATTTGGGACTTCCACGTACTGGTTAAGGAAACTTTCCTCAACACATTAGACAAATTCTTTCTGATCCAGCCCTTATACTGTATGGGAGTTCCAACCAGTATGTGGAGTGTTAAAATCACTGATCACAACTTTGTTTCTTGCAATAGGTCTGCAATCTGTCCACAAATTTGCTCCTTTAAATCCTGTAGACTGTTGCGTGGTCCATAATATCCCATTAACATGGTCATATGTTTCTCATTCCTCATTTCTACCTGAAAGCCTCACTAGATGAGCTTGCCACTCTATCCTGACATTTTCCCTGGCTGGTAATACCATTCCTCCTGCTCTATCATATCTAAAACAAAAGAAACCCAGTGCATTGAGCAGCCAGTCTTGTCCCTTCTGAAACCAAGTCTCACTAATGGCTGAAATGTTATATTTCCACATGGTGATCCATGCCCTAAGCTCATCTGCCTTTCCTACAATACTCCTTGCATTGAATACTGCATGTGCAGCTTCGAACATTAGTCCCACTATGCTCTTCCTTTTGATTCCTGTCTCTGTATGCAGTCTCACAGCATCTTTCTCACAACCACTCCTCTATCTGTTCTGGTCCTCTGGTTCCCATCCCCCTGAAACTCTAGTTTTAAACCCCCTCCCTGCAGCACTGGCAAACCTTCCTGCTAGGTTATTAGTCCCTTTCCAGTTCAGGTGCAAACCGTCCCTTCTGTACAGATTCCACTTCCCCTGGAAGACAGCCCAATTATCTAAAAATCTGAAGCCCTTCTTCTTGCACCTTCTCCTTATCCACATTTTAAGCTGTATGATCTTCCTATTTCTGGCCTCACTAGCGCATGGCATGGGTAGAAATCCAGAGACCAGAATCCTGGGGGTCCTGCCCTTAACTTTGCACCTAACTCTCTGAACTCATCTCTTCACCCTGTATACTGTATATGCATTATATAACCTCTTCACCCCTCCTACCTGTATTATTAGTACAGATGTGGATGTGGACCATGACCTCTGGCTGCTTACCTTCCCACATAGGAATGCTGTGGAATCGATCAGAGATGTCCCTGACCCTGGCACCCAGAAGGCGAAATACCAACTGGCTATCTCATTCTCATCCACAGAACCTCCTTTCTGTTTCCCTAACCAATGAATCCCCAATGAATTACAGCTTGTCTCTTCTCCTCCCCTTCCTTTCTGAGCTGTAGAGACCTGACCGCCGTACCTTTCCTCTGCTAGGTCATCTCCCCCAACTGTATCCAAAGCAGTAAACCTGTTGCTGAGTGGAACGACCACAGGGGAGCTCTACACTTCCTGCCTATCCCCTTTCCCCCTCCTTACAGTTACCTGTGACCTGCACCTTGGTGTAGCTGTCCTGTCTACCAATTCTGCATCCTGCCGAATGATCTCTGTTTTATCCAGTTCCAGCTCTATCTTAACTCAGTCTGTTAGAAGCTGCTGCTGGGTGCACTTCTTGCAGGAGTAGTCATTAGGGCCACTGAAAGTCTCCCTGCCTTCCCACGTTCCACAGGAGGAGCATTCCGCTATCCTGCCTGGCATCCCCACTGTACTATACGTGCAAAAAGAGAACAAAGAATCAGTTACCAAAAAAATCTACCTACGGCCTCTGCCTCTTCTTGCTGAAGCCTTAGTGAGCCGGAGCCTCAACTGCCTGTTTACACAATGGCCACACCGCTTAAACCTAACTTCTTTGTATTGGGCCTTGCCAAGTACCTTATTATGCACGACCCAAAGTCTCCTTGGAAGGGTGGTATGCAAAAATGTGCTAACTGCCTCTCACTTCTATTAAACTTTCTTTCCCTTTACACAATGCAATTTCTCCTTGGAAACTGGAGACCGCTTCCTTCATTTAAACTCTGTCCCTTCATGCAATCCAATGTCTCCTCAGAATCTATGGCGGCAAAATGTTAGTGATTGTCCAGAACTTAAATGTTTGCTGAGCTCCAAATTTCAAAGCGTTGCATTTGTGATGACTTAATACTTCCCATTTATTTTCATTTCTTGAAATTAAATACATGGTTTGTGGTATTAATAAAAATGGAACTGAGGACAAGGTTGTGAGAAATATCTCAAAGCTTTACATTGTTTTGAAAGAATAGATTTCAAAAACACCATGAAGGTTTATACTTACACCTGAAGCAATCTATGAATATTGCTGTTCTAATCCAGCAACATAAGACCATCATTCAGGTGGACATGAGTGCAAGTGGAACATTTCATTAACAGTTTTCGTATTTAAATACCTAGTTATTCTTAAGATGGTGTAAGTGTGTAAGATGATGAGAGGCATTGATTGTGCAGATAGCCAGAGGCTTTTCCCAGAGTTGAAATGGCTAATACGAGGGGGCATAATTTTAAGGTGCTTGGAAGTAGGTACAAGGGGGATGTCAGGGCTAAGTTTTTCACAGAGAGTGATGGGTGCATGGAATGCACTGCTAGCGAATACAAGGCGGATACAATAGGGTCTTTTAAGAGACTCTTCGATAGGTACGTGGAGCTTAGAAAAATAAAGGTCTATGCGGTAGGGATATTCTAGGCAGTTTCTTGAGTAGATTATGTGGTCGGCACAACATTATGGGCCAAAAGGCCTGTAATGTGCTGTAGATTTCTATGTTAAGATTGTTCTTTACACACTGCACCTCTTTGAGAGGTGTCATTGACATGCTGTGAGCACATCACAAAAACAAAATGGAGGCCAGCAGGTGCTCGAATTTACTATGCTTGTTTAACACAACAAATCAGGCTGCTTATTTTTAGTTTGACAACATATTCATTTACTATTTATTTGCAGTAATAATAATTTTACATATATTTCAAATATGTAATCTACAAGTAGCCCATGTTTTTCTCTTCTTCCCAGGTATACCATGACAGTGAAGAAGGACAGAGATATGTCCAATTCTATCAACTTTCAGATTTCCCTTACGTGTCCATACTAGACCCCCGCACTGGTAAGCATCTTTTAAGATGTAATATTCTAAAACACTTTTGAAAACAGAAATTTGTGTTTTATTTGTTAACCAAGGCATTTTACAGTCATATTTGCTTTGTGAGTAGAAGCACTTTGCTATTTATGATGAGAATGATGGTTTTGTAGCGGTGTGCTACAAACAGCGCTAAAATTACGACACGGAGTCGGTAACTGCAGTCGAAGGAAAAACTTTATTCGAAAACTTCAGCCTCACTTTTAAGCCTCTGTCAACCGGCCCCCCATGGCGAAGAGGCTCCAAAGCTCTGTGCTCGCAAACCCCCGTAGGCTATCTAATTGTGAGTCGGTTCGCATACGCTAGGAAATGAGCCGCCACATAACCCCCCCCCCAGAACCGGCGATACACCCCCCAATGTCCACAGCCTGGGCCAGAACCTGCTTGGGAGGTCGGCCTCTGCGCCGAGGCGCCGGAAACTCGGCCGGTTGCGCCAGGTCCACATGGGCCGGCTTGAGGCGGTCCACCGTGAAAACCTCCTCCTTCCCCCCAACGTCCAGCACGAACGTGGACCCGTTGTTCCGGAGCACCGTAAACGGCCCCTCGTATGGCCGCTGCAGCGGTGGCCGATGCCCGCCCCTTCGTACAAACACAAACTTACAGTTCTGTAGGTCTTTGGGTACGCAGGTCGGGTGCCGCCCATGCTGTGAAGTGGGTATGGGGGCCAGGTTACCGAGCTTCTCGCGAAGTCTGCCCAGGACTGCAGCGGGTTCTTCCTCTTGCCCCCTCGGGGCTGGTAGGAACTCCCCGGGGACGGCCAGGGGCGCGCCGTATACCAACTCGGCCGACGAGGCGTGCAGGTCGTCCTTGGGCGCTGTGCGGATGCCGAGAAGGACCCAGGGAAGCTCGTCCGCCCAGTTGGCTCCTCGCAGGCGGGCCATGAGGGCCGACTTCAGGTGACGGTGGAAACGCTCCACTAGCCCGTTCGACTGTGGGTGGTAGGCAGTGGTGTGGTGCAGCTGAGTCCCCAAAAGGCTGGCCATAGCTGACCACAGGCTGGAGGTGAACTGGGCGCCTCTGTCGGAGGTAATGTGGGCTGGTACACCAAAGCGGGATATCCAGGTGGCGATCAGGGCTCGGGCGCAAGATTCGGAGGTGGTGTCGGTGAGCGGGACCGCCTCTGGCCATCTTGTGAACCGGTCCACGATAGTCAGGAGGTAACGCGCTCCGCGCGACACTGGCAGGGGGCCCACGATATCCACATGAATGTGGTCGAAACGCCGGTGGGCGGGATGGAACTGCTGCGGTGGGGCTTTGGTGTGCCGCTGAACCTTGGCCGTCTGGCAGTGCATGCACGTCCTGGCCCATTCACTGACCTGTTTGCGGAGTCCGTGCCAAACGAACCTGCTGGAAACCATCCGGACAGTTGTCCGGATGGAGGGATGCGCCAAGTTATGAATGGAGTCGAAAACACGTCGCCGCCAGGCTGCGGGGACGACCGGACGGGGCTGGTTGGTGGCGACGTCACAGAGTAGGGTCCTCTCACCTGGGCCCACGGGGAAGTCCTGGAGCTGCAAACCAGAGACTGCAGTCCTGTAACTCGGAATCTCCTCATCTACCTGCTGTGCCGCTGCCAGTGCCTCAAAGTCTACCCCTTGGGAAAGGGCATGAACGGTAGGGCGAGAGAGCGCATCCGCCACGACATTGTCCTTACCCGAGACGTGCCGGACATCCGTTGTGTATTCAGAGATGTAGGACAGGTGGCGTTGCTGGCGGGATGACCAGGGGTCGGATGCTTTCGTAAACGCAAAGGTAAGCGGTTTGTGGTCCGTGAACGCGGTGAAGGGCCGACCTTCTAGGAAGTACCTGAAATGCCGGATTGCCAGGTAGAGCGCCAACAGTTCCCGGTCAAAAGCACTGTACTTGAGCTCGGGTGGCCGCAGGTGTTTGCTGAAAAACGCCAGGGGTTGCCAGCGACCTGCGATGAGCTGCTCCAGCACCCCACCGACTGCCGTGTTTGATGCGTCCACTGTGAGGGCGGTAGGGGTGTCCATTCTGGGATGTACTAGCATTGCGGCGTCAGCCAAAGCTTCCTTCGTTTGAACGAAAGCGGCGGCGGACTCCTCGTCCCAGGTAATGTCCTTGCTCGGACCCGACATCAGGGCGAACAGGGGGCGCATGATCCGGGCAGCTGAAGGGAGGAAGCGGCGGTAGAAATTGACCATACCTACGAATTCCTGAAGGCCTTTGACCGTGGTGGGTCGGGGGAAGTGGCGGACCGCATCTACCTTAGCGGGCAGAGGGGTTGCCCCGTCTTTAGTAATCCTGTGGCCCAGGAAGTCAATGGTATCAAGTCCGAACTGGCATTTGGCAGGGTTAATTGTAAGACCGTACTCACTCAGTCGGGCGCAGAGTTGACGGAGGTGGGACAGATGCTCCTGACGACTGCCGCTGGCTATGAGGATGTCATCCAAATAGATGAACGCGAAGTCCAGGTCCCGTCCCACCGCGTCCATTAACCGCTGGAACGTCTGTGCGGCATTCTTCAGGCCGAACGGCATGCGGAGGAACTCGAAGAGGCCAAACGGGGTGATGAGAGCCGTCTTGGGGACGTCGTCAGGATGCATCGGGATTTGATGGTACCCTCGGACAAGGTCGACCTTGGAGAAGATCCGGGCGCCGTGCAGGTTTGCCGCAAAGTCCTGAATGTGCGGCACAGGGTAGCGGTCCGGTGTGGTAGCCTCGTTCAGCCTGCGGTAGTCGCCGCACGGTCTCCAGCCCCCCGTCGCTTTGGGCACCATGTGCAGGGGGGAAGCCCAGGGGCTGTCGGACCGCCGGATGATCCCCAATTCCTCCATTCTCTGGAACTCCTCCTTCGCCAGTCGGAGCTTGTCCGGGGGAAGCCGCCGAGCACGGGCATGGAGGGGTGGTCCCTGTGTCGGGATGTGGTGCTGTACGCCGTGCCTGGGCATGGCTGCTGTGAACTGCGGTGCCAGAACCGATGGGAACTCCGCCAGGACCCTGGTGAAGTCGTTGTCGGACAGCGTGATGGAGCCGAGGTGAGGGGCTGGCAACTGGGCCGCGCCCAGGGAGAACGTCTGAAAGGTCTCGGCGTGTACCAGTCTCTTCCTGGGCAGGTCAACCAGCAGGCTGTGAGCTCGCAAAAAATCCGCACCCAGAAGCGGTTGGGCTACGGCGGCCAGTGTGAAGTCCCACGTGAACTGGCTGGGGCCGAACTGTAGCTGCACCTGACGGGTGCCATAGGTCCTTACTGTGCTGCCATTCACGGCCCTCAGGGGGGGACCCGGTGCCCTGCTGCGAGTGTCGTAACTTGTCGGAGGTAAAACGCTGACCTCAGCCCCAGTATCGACCAGAAAGCGGCGTCCCGACCTGCTATCCCACACATACAGGAGGCTATCCCGATGGCCAGCCGCCGTAGCCATCAGCGGCGGCTGGCCCTGGCGTTTCCCGGGAACTTGCAGGGCGGGCGGCAACGGCGGGCTTCTGCGCCCCACCGCTGGTGGTAGAAGCACCAGTGGTCATTGGGCCGGGGGTTGGCGGGCTCTGCGGCCGGGCCTGGACTGGTTTGCTGCCGGGAGCGTGGCTGGGAGATCCGTGCGATGGACGCCCCGCTCACCTTTTTGGCGTTCCACAGCAAGTCCGCCCGGGCTGCCACCTTCCGGGGGTCACTGAAATCCGCGTCGGACAGCAGCAGGCGTATGTCCTCGGGCAGCTGCTCCAGGAATGCCTGCTCAAACATGAGGCCTGTGTGTCCCTCGGCCAGAGACAACATCTCATTCATTAAAGCCGATGGAGGTCTGTCGCCCAAGCCATCCAGGTGCAGTAAACGGGCAGCCCGCTCGCGCCGAGAGAGTCCGAAAGTCCTGAGGAGCAGGGCTTTGAATTCCGTGTACTTGCCGTCTGCCGGGGGCGACTGTACGAACTCCGCGACCTGGGCAGCTGTGTCCTGGTCGAGGGAGCCCACCACGTAGTAGTAGCGGGTGTCTTCTGAGGTGATCCGGCGAACGTGGAATTGGGCTTCGGCTTGCTGGAACCATAGGTTCGGTCGCTGTATCCAGAAACCCGGCAGTTTCAACGAAACCGCATGAACAGAGGCGGCGTCGGTCATTTCTGGTCCAAAAATCGTTTGGACCGTCGGGGTCACCAATTGTAGCGGTGTGCTACAAACAGCGCTAAAATTACGACACGGAGTCGGTAACTGCAGTCGAAGGAAAAACTTTATTCGAAAACTTCAGCCTCACTTTTAAGCCTCTGTCAACCGGCCCCCCATGGCGAAGAGGCTCCAAAGCTCTGTGCTCGCAAACCCCCGTAGGCTATCTAATTGTGAGTCGGTTCGCATACGCTAGGAAATGAGCCGCCACAGTTTTATACTTTTTGCAACATTTCACCTGTGTCTGTGTTGCTCTGCACAGTCTCTTCACAAGAGCTCTTCAAAAGCTGATGTTATAGCTTATTTTAACTTAACAATTCTTTGAATTCAGCCACAGCTGTCATTTCAATCTGAAACCCTTAATGATATTTGGTACTTTGTACTAAAATGCATCCTTTATGCAGGATAGAAATAAATAGGCAATTTAGTAGAATTGTTAAAAAAACAAGAGAAAATCTGCAGATGCTGGAAATCCAAACAGCACACACAAAATGCTGGAATAACTCAGCAGGCCAGGCCAGTGGGAAAAAGGTACTGTTGACGTTTTGGGCTGAGACCCTATGGCAGGACTGGAGGAAAAAAAGGATGAGGAATAGGTTTAAAAGCTGGGGGGAAGGGAGAGATGAAACCGCAAGAGGGAGGGATGAAGTAAAGAGCCAGAAAGTTGATTGGTAAAATAAATACAGGGCTGGAGAAAGGGGAATCTAATAGGAGAGAATAGAAGGCCATGAAGGAAAGAAAAGGGGGAAGAAATACCAGAGGAAGGCAATAGACAGCCAAGGAGATAAGGTGAGAGAATGATGAAAGGGGGGATGGGGTCACATTATTGGAAGTTGGAGAAATTGATGTTCATGCCATCAGGTTGGAGGCTACTGAGACAGATTATACAGTGTTGTTCCTCTGACCTGACTGACCTCATTGTGACAGTAGAGGAGACCATGGATTGATATAATCGGAATGGGAAGTGGAATTAAAACTGGGAGATCTCACTTTTTCTGGTGGATGGAGCGTAGGTGCTCAGTGAAGAGGTATCCCATTCCATGTCAAGTCTCCCCAACATATGGGAGGCCACACCGAGAGCACCAGCCGTGGTATGTGACCCCAACAAACTCGCATGTGAAGTGTTGCCTCACCTGGAAGGACTGTTTGGGGCCCTGAATGGTAGTGAGGACGAATTGTAGGGACAGGTGTAGCACTTGTTCAGCTTGCAAGGATAAGTGCGAGGAGGGAGATCAATGGGGAAGCACGGGTGGACAAGGGAGTCGTGTAGGGAGCAATCCTTGTGGAAAGCAGAGAGGAGAAAAAGATGTGTTTGGTGGTGGAATCCCGTTGAAAATGGCGGAAGTTCTGGAGAATTGTGTGCTGGACATGGAGGCTGGGGGGGTGGTAGGTGAGGACAAGAGGAACCCTATCCCTGGTAGGGTGGCGGAAGGAAGGGGTAAGAGCAGACGTGCATGAAATGGAAGAGAGACGGTTGAAGGCAGTGTTGATGGTGGAAGAAGGGAAGCCCCTTTGAAAAAGGAGGACATAAAGGAGGAAAAGCCTCATTCTGAGTGCAGACGTGGCAGGGACAAAGGAATTGAGAGAAGGGGATGGCATTTTTACACCTAACTGGATGGGAAGATGTATAGTCCAGGTAGCTATAAGAGTCTGTGGGTTTATAATAGACATCAGTAGATAAGCTGTCTCCAGACAGTGAGATCGAGAAAGGGGAGGGTGGTGTCGTAATTGGACCAGGTAAATGGTCAAGCTTGTTCCTGCTCCACTGAACTCATACCTGCTTACCTCGGGCTCTGTTTTATCCCCCCTAGTTCAGTCTCTTCCTACTTACATCCATGACACTTCACATGCTCTGGATTTTTTCAATGATTTCAAGTTCCTTGGCCCCCATCATCTTATTTTCACTATGGATGTCCAGTCCCTATACACCTCCCTCCCTCACCAGGAAGGCCTCAAAGCTCTCCATTTTCTTCTGCACACCAGACCCAACCACTCCCCTCCACCCCCACTCTCCTCCATCCAGTGGAGCTTGTCCTCACTCTTAAAGCTTTTCTTTCCAGAATGAGGATGTCCTCCTTTTTCAAAGAAAGCGGCTTTTCTTCTTCCACCATCAACACTGCCCTCAACCGCATCAACCGATTGTCTGTGCATGACAATTTCCTTCTGCTCTGGTGAGTGCGCACCCAATCTTTCCTGACTCCTCCAACTCCACTTCTTTTGGAGGATACAACACTGGCAAACGCCAGGACATCAGGGACCCTCTTAAGCCCACAGGTTGTCTGCCACCTGCTGCAGAACACTTCAGCCACCCCTGACGGGTGTGAAGTCAATAAATTAATTTGTTGCTTCAACAGCATGTACCTGCGCTCGAACAGCCCTGCTGCTTGTGGGTAGTATGGGCTGTGGAACACCCACAAAATGCTGGACTCTGCACCCTACTCCTGGACTTTGGGTACTGCAAAATTGGAGCCATTGTTGAATTGGATCTCCCAGGGAATCCCATACATGGATGACGAGTATTGCAGACCTATTATTGTGCTTTCCTGGTCAGCATGGCACCAACACCAGGGCAGTGTGCAGTTGTCTTCTTTCTTTATCAATCTTTTTATTAATTAAAAAAGTACATATAGGTTTCCCCCGCAATCCGAAGGTAGAGCGTTCCAATGAAACCATTTGTAATCCGAAATGTCATAAAGCGAAGAAGCAATTACCATTAATTTATATGGGGAAAATTTTTGAGCATTCTCAGACCCAAAAAAAATAACCTACTAAATCAAAGTAAATAACACATAAAACCTAAAATAACACTAACATATAGTAAAAGCAGGAATGATATGATAAATTTACAACCTATATAAAGTAGAAATATTGTAGGTACGATGTAGTTTCACTTATCAAACTCGGGAAGGCAGCAAGCCAAAATCGATTTGGAGAAAAAAAATTGTCACGTACACGCGTGCACAAACAACTGCCCGCACAAGGCTTCACGGTCATGGTAGTCTTTCTCAGGGTAAATACATGTATAAAGCTGGCGTCTTTCTTTCGTAAAATCGAAAATCCTCTTTGGTTAGTGAAAACAGGTACTGATGTAAGTCTTTCGTAACAGCGAGTTGTAGTAAAGCGAACGTTCGAAAAGCGGGGGCCACTTGTATATACAAACAAGAGGAGAATTATCTCAAATATCATATCGATAACAATTCATATAAAAGGTAAAATAAACATGATCAAGATCATACATAGTAATAATCTAATAGTATATAATAAAAATAAGGTAATTAATTCTCCTCTCATTATTCCATAAAAAGAAAAAAAGGTAAAGAAACTTATATAATTTTCATATACATTAAAAAAACACTATTCTCTATAAACAAAAAAAAAGGGGAAAAAAGGGACTGGGCAGCCCATATTGAGAGTAAAAGCAAGAAAAAAGGGAAACTTTCTGATCAAATTCAAAGTATCAAGAAAGTAACTGGAAGAGCAATGAATCAAACCGTATGAAAATATTGAATAAAAGGTCGCCAGGTTTCTTCAAATTTAAAGGATGTATCAAATGTCCGGCTTCTTATTTTCTCTAAACTTAGACAGGACATAATGGAGGTAAGCCAATGAATAACAGTAGGTGGATTAGAGTCCTTCTATTTAAGCAAAATGGCTCTCCTAGCCAATAAAGTTGTAAAAGCTATCAGCCATTGAGCAGAAACAGGAATATATCCTGCTTCCAGTGGAATGATCCCAAAAATTGCTGTAAGTAAATTCGTTTGTAGGTCCAAATTCAAGACTTTTGATAAAGTTTTAAAAACTTTTTTCCAAAAAATTATCTATCTTGATACAAGACCAAAACATATGAGTTAAAGTAGCCACCTCAATATTACATCTGTCTCAAATAGGATTAATATTGGGAAAGATACAGGCTAATTTATCCTTTGACATATGTGCCCGATGCACTACCTTGAACTGTATCAAGGAATGGCAGGCACAAATAGATGAAGTATTTACCAAATGAAAAATTTTATCCCATTGATTATCTGAAAGTGACTCTCGAAATTCCAGTTCCCACGCAGCTTTAATTTTATCGTTAGATACCTTCTGCAAATTCAATAACCATTTATAAATTACAGCTATAAGCAATTGTGACCACATATCAATTCTTGGTCTGCAATGGCAGAGGCCCCACATAATCTACTTGCCATACCTGTCCAGTTCCCATGCCCTTTCAGATGCATCTTGAGGGACCCACTGTCCAGCATCTGGGCTTAATCTGCAGGCAGGTAGGGCCTCATCAAACGTCAATGCCACCTCAAGCATCTGCCCATTTCCTTGCTCACCTCTTCCAAATGCCTGCTCTATTGCTGTGCCCATACTGCTAGGCACCCGCTGTTGTTCTCTTTGGAAAATACTGCAGCTGGCAATATCTGTGCTGTTCGATTGGCAGCGGCATTATATATTTCCTCTTCAGTGCCCCGAGAGGTGTGGACGTCGACACGTTAAACTGTGATTTGGTGTTAATATGCATCCTCCTAGGTGCATTCCCAATAAGAGTGCCCCCAGAAGGGTTGCCTCTGCACCTCCCACCATGCCAAAGAGGCATTCACACCGCCATGCCATTAGCCACTGCCCGCGAGTTGGTGCAGATCTTCACGGGTCCTGTTGCCTTCTGGAAAGCTCAGCTCAGCCAATTGGCTGGATATTCCCTCCAGTTCGCCTTCTTGGGTAGTGAACATCCTGATGTATTGTGGAAAACAGCAGCCTTTCACTGCCGTTTACCGCTTCTCCAACGGCTGGAGCTGTCAATATCAGGCCTGCACAGGTGGGCACCTCCTACTCTCCATCCAGCTAACAGAAATCGCCTGTCACTTGTATCCAACTCATCACCTGCAGCCCATGTAAACCCAGCTTTCATCCACAGCCCCTGTTTACTCATCGAACCAGCCAGCCTCAACCAGTTCCTTCAAGCCTTCAGTTACCTTGTTGCCTTGACATGTTAAGTATCTGTTCTCTCTTGCTTTGTGACTATTAGTGGCTTGTTACTTTGCAGTTTATTAGTTAAAATATCATCTATTTCTAAATTTTATTAGGGAAATATCATCTATTTCTAAATTATCTCCACTACTATACTTTTGGATCAAACTCCTGACAAGAAAGACTGGGGCCACATTCACTGCATTTTGTAGGATGTGCCATACAGAGACTTTGGTGTTTCCATACCAGGCTGTGATGCATCCAGTCAATATACTCTCCACTACACATCTGTAGAATTTTGTCAAAGTTTGAGTTGCCACTTTGAATCTTTGCAAGTTCCTAAGGAAATAGAGGCGCTGCCACACTTTTTTTTGTAATTGTACTTATGTGTTAGGCCCAGAATAATGATAACACTGAGAAATTTAAGGTTGCTGATCCTCTCCACCTCTGATATCTCGATGAGGACTGGCTCATGGATCTCTGATTTCCTCCTCCTGAAGTCAATAATTAGCTCCTTGGTCTTGCTGGCATTGAGCAAGAGGTTGTTGTTGTGGCACCACCGAGCCAAATTTCCAGTCTCTCTCCTTTATGCTGATTCATCACCAACTTTGATTAGGCCCACGACAGTGGAGCTATTAGCAAATTTAAATATTGCATTGGAGCTACACTTAGCCACACAGTCATAATTGTAAAATGAGTAGAGCAAGGGGACTAAGTACATAGCCTTGTGGTGCATCTGGTGATGGAGATTGTGGAGATGATGTTGCCAATCTGAATTGACTGAGGAAATTGAGGATCCAATTGCACAAGGAGATATTGAGGCCAAAGCCTTGAAGTTTATTGATTAGTTTTGAGGGGATGATATTATTGAATGCTGAGCTGTAGTTGATAAAGAGCATCCTGATCTATGCATTTTTGCTGTCCACATGTTCCAGGGGTGAGTGAAATGGCATCTGCTGTGGACCTATTGAGCTGGGAGGGAAATTGGAGCAGATTCAAGTCACTTCTCAGGCAGGAATTGATATGTTACATCCTCTGAAAACACTTCATCACAGTGGATGTAAATGCTACTGCACAATAGTTATTGAGGCAGGTTACCAGGTTCTTCTTGAGCACCGGTATAATTGAAGCCTGCTTGAAGCAGGTGGGTACTGGAGTCTGGCAAAGCGAGAACACTTGCACAGTGAACACTTCAGCCAGTTGATCAGCACAGGTCTTTAGTACTCGGCCAGGTACCCGATCTGGGCCTTATGCTTTCCGTGGGTTCGTTCTCCTGATGGGTGCTCGCACATGGTTCTCACATACTGAAATCTCAGGATCACTGGGGGCTGTGGGAAATTGTGATGTTTTGATGGTCAAAGTGAGCATCGAAGACTAAAAGACATTGAGATTATCATCTGGAGTTGAAGCCCTGTTGACACCATTGTCGCTTGACCACAACTGTGACTCATCCTTTGACCGTGGGGCATCTACCACTGCTCGAATTTTCTTAGCACACTTCTGTAATCCTTGTGCAGCAGGGGTGTGACCATAGTGATGCTTGGTTGAAAGAATTCACACTTGTTGCATTTTTCTCCTAGCCCATAATTTTCAAATCTTTTTAACATTGTTTTGAGATTTTGGAGATGTTCCTTGTCATCTTTACCAGTAACAAATGATGTTATCCCAGTAACACTGATTACCTGAACAGCCTTGCAGCACCTGTTCCGTAGCTTACTGCCAGAGCACAGTTGCAGATGCTGCACTAAAAATTAGACTATTATAGCAATAGCCCTTGTGAGTGTTTGTGGTGAGAATCACTTTGGGTTCTTCTTCCATCTCCATCTGTAGCTGGGCCTCATCTAAATCCACTTTGCTGAAATACAATACAAATACTATATTGTCACCAAACAATTGGTACTATAGCGTACAATCATCACAGTGATATTTGTTTCTGTGCTTCACGCTCCTTGAAATACAAAAGAAAATGGTGGGCAGAGGGATCCTAAAGCCCCTCTGCTTCAATCTGACCAGCAGCCCAGCTCTTTTCCCACGCTTCCTCGATAATTTGTGCATCTTTCCAGATTTCCATCGATGCAGTGTGTTGTTGGCAGGTTCACCAACCTTTGAGGTTGGTGAACACGTCCTGCGGGGATCGATCGGCAGGTCGCGTCGTCGGGTGCTCCAGGTCAGGCCGAGTGCCACTTCCAATTGTCGGGGACCCGGGCTGTCGATCGGGTCAGGCCCCGAAGCCGACGCTTAATCCTGGAGGGCCAGGCTGCCGGCTGAAACAAGCCCGTGAATTGTGCCGCGGTTGCGGAGGCCTCCGCTCCAGCCGAGCCCCGGGCTCGATTTCTGAGGTTGGCGGCGGAGGCCTCACTTCTGGAAGCTGTGGATAGCCACCAACGAGGCTCTACGGTGGTCGCTCCGGGGAAGCGTCTGGGGTATCTTGAGGTCTCCAACATCACTTCTCTGTGCTCGTTTGCTTCAGAGAGGTGCTGGTCGGAATGGGCCATTTCTCCAGGCGCTCTGACATGGTAGCAGGCCACAGGTCTCTGGGAATGTGGTGGACCTTGGACCAGGCCTCGACAATCGGGTCCAGGTATGGTCTGGAGTTGAAGCAATTCTGGTGCATCGATGATCTCCAGCTGGGTCAGTAACTTCACCAGGGTGTTGTTGATCTTACTAGATGTAGCAAATCAGAGGTTTAGAAGGGTTTCTCGGGTATAGGATAGTGTAGAGGGCAGTTTGCTCAGCAGAGCACACTCAGAGTCGCCAGTTACCGGCACCATCTTTTTTAAAAAAAAAAGGTTTTCCTCCAGAAAGGTTTGCAAAGGTATCTTCTATCCTGGGCAGAGGGTATTAATCTACTTTCAGTATTGGGCTGATAGTTACCTTAAAATCAACACCGATGCAGATAGACCCATTTTTCTTGGCCACTGGAGCCATTGGCGTTGCCCATAGACTGCACTCATCCTTGGAAAGAATTCTTTCAGCCTCCGTGAAATCTAGCTCACTGACTACTTTATCATGGATGGTACAAAGAATTTGCTGGCCTTTGCAAAACTTGGGTGTGGCACTTGCTATGTTAGAGTTTTCCAATGCCATCCTTGAATACTGCTGTGGCATCATCCAGTACCTTTCTTAATTCACTTCCAGCTGACTCTATTACAGGGAATGTGGCATGCAAATAGTGGGTGGATCTCCAATCAAGTTTTAGTTGTCTCAGGCAATCATATCCCCACAATGCTGGCCCTCATGTTTTACCACATATAAGCCCAATGTGGCTTGTTGTATTTCACTGTTACAAATATCATTCCCACAGGAGTTATCTTTTCTCCAGCATAAGTTCTTACTTGGCTACCTGCAGGCTTCAGTTCAGTTATCTTTGAAATGCTGTTCAAATTCTTTTTGTCAAATGACCGAAACAGCCAAGCCTTGTCCAATTCCATTTTAATTAATCTGCTGTTCACTTCTGGTGTCAGCTACATCGCTGGCCTATTGTTAGTTTTCATATTATAAATCTCAAGGTTATCTAATCCTTTGTCACTCTCATCATTATCAGATCTTTTTCATCAACCACACATAGATTAGGGGTCTTTTTGAAACTGCAGCTTTTTATTTGTTCATTTATTTGTCCTCTTTTCCATTTACTTTTTATTTGCCAAACATGCTCTTTGTATGTGTGTTATTTTATTGCATTTGCTGCAAGTTTTGTCTTTAAATTTGCATTGGTCTGGTGTATCTGAGCCTCTGCCATAACGGTAACACAATTTGTTCAGCAAGGCTGGTTTCTGTTTAGACATCGCAATTTTGTTCACACTGACTCTCATTCCTGACTACAAATCAATTGCATCTCTGTCCGTTGTTTCCATTGTTACAGTTATTTCAACTTCTCTTTTTAAATGTAAGTTGTGCTTCAGTTAAGAGCCGTTCATTAATTTTTTTCTTGTAAGGTTCCACAAACTAAATGATTTCTCAGTGCATCATTAAGTTAATCACTGAACTGACAATGCACAGACAACGTCTTCAGAACTGATACTTGTTTTTCATTGGCTATTCCATTTTTAAAATGCTATTCCTTGTATACTCCTTCACTATGCAAAATCCATTTGCTTTTTATGCAATCGTACACGTCAGTCATACTGATGTAGCCAGTTGTTCCTGCTTTATTGCTAATTTAGTATTATTAACACCCGGTATCTGCTGTTTATGAGCCTTTTTTTTTAAACTCTATTGTCTCTGTCTTTTCTGAAGAGACACGTGCTGCACTTTTTTGTTACTTGACCGTTTCTCACTGCACTTCAACAAATGTCTTAGGTTCTTTTAAAACTTCCTTATCTGTTACTCATTAAGTTCTAAAACTCCTAAACAGACAACCTAATTGGAAGCAAGATGAGCCAGGAGGTAAACATGTGCTTTGTTTTTACTTTAGCAAGGTATGTATGTATGAAATTGTTGTGTGACAATGTATGCCATTTTCATGCATTACTTTTGCAGATAACCCACATGGAATTATATAAACAATGAAGAATGTTTAAACAATAAGCTTACAGTAGTACTCAAATATTACTGAAATATTAAGTACATAAGAGGCTTGAGGCACTACTTTTACGGTGTTGGCAAACAATGCAATTGAAGGTTGTATCTTTATTCTATTGATGCATCTGCATTAACATGTTCATTGCTGCACGAATTCCACACAATCGTCACATTTAATTAAATAGCCTCGACTTATAAGACCACCTGATGTTATCTGCAAGGTGTCAATGTGCATTCTCTCCTTTGCAATCTGTTGGTATCACTAGTGTATGCACAACTGTCAAGATTATTTTTGCATTTGGAGAAGCCAGAAGTATCAGTTTTACACATCTGGTCATTATTTCAGATACATCCTCCCACCTCTGGATTTGTGGACCAACAAAATATGGCAGGCAGATGGTCTATCTGTAATCAGGCATCAAAATAAATAGTACCGAAAGGGAGGCTGCTCAGCCTATCTTTTTGTAAAGACTGGTCTTCCCTTCAATACTTCCAGAAGAGGCACTGTCTATGAAATGTGCTTTTCAGCAATTCTGATTGTATTAATTATATACCTCCCTGTAATATACTCAGTGGCCGCTTTTTTTAGGTACAGCTGTACACTTGCTGATTTGTGCAAATATCTAATCGGCCAATTATATGGCAGAAAATGCATAAAAAGCTGGGAGGCATGGTCAAGAGTTCAGTTGTTAAAACCAAATATTAGAATGGGGAAGAAATGTGATCTAAGTTACTTTGACCATAGAGTGAGTGAGTGTTGATGCCAGACAGGACAGTTTAAGTATCCCAGTTTTCAGACATAATGGTCACTAGAGTTTACAGTGAATGCTGCAAAAAACAAAAAAAATCATGCTGAGAGCGGCAGTTTTTTATTTATTGAGGGAACAGCACAGAAAAGGTCCTTCTGGCCCTTTGAGCTGCACTGCATTGCAACCCCCGATTTAACCCTAATCACAGGAGAATTTACAGTGATGGTACACCTTTGTTTTGTGGGAGGAAACCGGAGCACCCAGAGGAACGGAAAGAACATGCAAACTCCTTGCAAGCAGCAGCAGGAATTGAACCTGGGCTGCCTGCACTGTAAAGTGTTGTGCTTACCACTGCGCTACCGTGCTGCAACTTTGGTCTGCTTGAGGTATGTGAAGAACGATGAATAAGATAACTCTAAATATTCATGGTGAAAATCTAGTGTTTTCAATCATTGACAAGATATTTATTTTTAAAACATAATTTTCCATTGTCCAGCAATGAACCCACCCCATCTCCAATGATTTAATATTATTGGAGTCCTGGGGTGATGCAGCATGTAAATAGGCCCTTTGATGCACTTGGTCTGTGCTAACTATCAATCATATTTTTCCAGTAATTCTGTTTTGACCTCCCCACATTCCCATCAGTTTACCCCAGATTCTACCACTCACCTGTAGATTAGGAGCAATTTACAGCAGCCAATTAACTTACTAACATGGATTTCTTTAGAATGTGGGAAGAAGCCAGAGCAACTGGTCACAGGGAACATGTGCAAACTACACACTGATAGCAACTGGGCTCAGGATTGAACCTTGCTCTCTGGTGCCTTGAGGTAGCAGCTCTTCTAGCTGTACCACTGTTGGCAAAGTTCGAAAAATAAAAATTGGCTTGTAATTCTTTAAGTTTGCTTTTCACTGGTTTCTCTCACCTCCCCACCCTCAATTCCTCTTTAGGTCAAAAATTAGTTGAATGGCGAAACCTGGATGTGAATTCGTTCCTGGAGCAGGTGACGGGATTTTTAACAGAACATGGGCTATTAGATGGACTCTCCTGTAGCCCACCAAAGAAGCGACTACGATCAGTAAGTATGAAAAACTGCAGATGTTACATTGGTACCTCTGTGCAAAAGGCAGTGAAGGATGGCCAATAGAGATATCTTTCAAAAGGAAAGAGAAAGCCGATGTCTGGGATGGGAGAAGAAGCACTGTGCGCTTCAGTGTCAGAAGTATAGGGACATAATAGTCTTACACTTTTTTTTATAATCCTTTATGTGATAATCATCTTCCATTTTCTGGTTCCTCTCTTTTAGGAGAGCTTAATAGATGCCAGTGAAGATAGCCAGCTAGAAGCAGCAATTAAGGCTTCTTTACAAGAAACGCATTATGAGTCGTCAAGCCCTGAGAATGAAGATCAGTCAGAGGATGAGTCGGAGGCAGAAGCTTTTTCAGACAGTGAAGGATTCATTTCTATTAATGGTTCAGATGAAGAAAGGGAAGAAGAAAGTACCACAAAAAAGAAGCAAACACCACGTAAGGATCTAAGCATTAAACAAACACGTGTAGAATTTGCTGAAAGAACTGAGGCAGGGAAAGAAACTAGTTCGGAATTTTCCTGCAAGGACAGATCTGAAAAAAATCGAACAGGGGCAGATGCAGAAACCTCAACAAAGCAGCAAGAAATAGAAGATACTGCAGTCTTTTTTGATAACAGTGGTAAGGACCATTTTCTGATTTCCTTTAAGTTCATGTATAACTATTAAGGAACAGTTGGACCAACAATGTATTGTTTTATGGTATTGATTAATAATTTAGAATTTATTACTGAGATGTCTCCTTGAACTGCAGTTCTTCTGAAGATGGTGCTCTCTATGTTCTTGGGTGGCGAGTTTCAAGATTCCACATGAAGTAACTCTATCACAACCGTGTCTCATGATTGTATATGTCATAATGTAACCATGAAGTGAGGACATTATCTTTCCAAATGACAATGTGAAATTTGATGAAAAATTTTCAGTTGGTATTTTTCCTAGGTTCATTGTCCTCGTAACTTCTGCACCAAGAAAACACTATAGATAGAATAACCAACAAGAATCCACAGACCATTTTGTAAGAGGTACCCACCTCAATGGTGGGAGTGGGGGATGTCCTGGATGGGGTCAAACTTGAAAGTTATTGGAGCTGCACTCACCTGGACAAGTGGAGAGTGTTCCATCACTTCCTGGTTTGTACTTAGTGGTTAGTGGAAACGTTTCAGATCTTTTCTTGGCTGCAATGTTATCATGACTAGTCTATGAGTTTCTGATCAATGGTGATGCAGTGATGTCCTCGGGTTGAAATGATTGATGGGTAACAAATTGATCTTCCATTATGTGAGTGGTATACTCCTACCACTGGAGAATTTCCATCAGTTTCAGTTGTATTGGGGCTTCTTGATAAACTGTTCTGTCAAATACTGTTTTGATGTAAAAGACACTCACTCCTACTTAATCCAAATTCAGATTCAAATATTTGGTCCAAGGCTGTAATGAGCTGAATGTCCTAGTCATAAGTAAGTGTTCAAAGCCACAAAACTGTATTTGCTGGGAACTTGGAATAAAAACAAGATGGAATCCATGGCAAACCATGGATGATAAGTTTTTATCTGCAATTTGAGAAGGATAAGGGCAGCTCGGAGGTGTCAGTGTTGCAGTTGAACAGGGGAAACTATGGAGCCATGAGGGAGGAGCTGGACGGATAGCCTAGCAGAAAAGACAGTGGAACAGCAATGGCAGGTATTCTTGGGAATAATGCACAAGGTGCAAAATCAGTTCACCCCCCCAGAGAAGGAAGGATTCAAAGGGGGGAAAGGGGCCACAGTGGTTGACAAAGGAAGTCAGAGATTGCATAGCATTAAAAAAAAATGAAGTATGTCAGAGCTAAGGTGAGTGGGAGGACAGATGATTGGGAAGTTTTTAAGGAACAACAGAACTTAACTAAAAAGGCAATACGGGGAGAAAAAATTAGGTGCGAACGCAAGCTTGCCAGGAATATAAAGGAAGATAGCAAAAGCTTTTTTTAGGTATGTGAAGAGAAAGAAGATAGTTAAGAACAATGTTGGGCCCTTGAAGAATGAATTGGGTGAAATTGTTATGGGAAACAGAGAAATGGCAGAAGAATTTAATGAGTACTTTACTAAGGAAGACACAAGCAATCTCCCAGATGTATGGATGGGCCAAGGACATAGGGTAACAGAGGAAATGAAACAGATTGACATTAGGAAGGAAACGGTGATGAGAAGACTGATAGGACTGAAGGCTGACAAATCCCCAGGTTCAGATGGTCTGCATCCTAGGATACTAAAGGAGGTGGCTCTGGAAATTGCGGATGCATTGGTAATCATTTTCCAATGTTCCTTAGATTCAGGATCAGTTCCTGAGGATTGGAGAATGGCTAATGTTATCCCATTTTTTAAGAAAGGAGGGAGGGAGAAAACAGAACTATCGACCTGTCAGCCTGACATCGGTGGTGGGGAAGATGCTAGAGTCCATTATTAAGGATGAAATAGTGGCATACCTAGATAGCAGTGATAGGATTGGGCCGAGCCAGCATGGATTTACCAAGGGTAAATCATGCTTGACTAATCTGTTGGAGTTTTTCGAGGATGTAACCAGGAAGTTAGACAGGGGATGTAGTGTACCTCGATTTTCAGAAGGCATTTGATAAGGTCCCACATAGGAGATTGGTGGGTAAAATCAAAGCTCAGGGCATCAGGGGGAAGACATTGACATGGATAGAAAACTATTTGGCAGATAGAAAGCAAAGGGTAGCAGTGAATGGGTGTTTCTCAGAATGGCAGGTGGTGACTAGTGGGGTGCCACAGGGCTCAGTATTGGGACCACAGCTGTTTACAATTTACGTCAACGATTTAGATGAAGGCATTGAGAATAACATCAGCAAATTTGCTGATGATACTAAGCTGGGTGGCAGTGTGACATGTGATGAGGATGTTAGAATTCAGGGTGACTTGGATAGGCTGGGTGAGTGGGCAGATACTTGGCAGATGGCGTTTAATGTGAATAAGTGTGAGGTTATCCACTTTGGGAGTAAGAACAGGAAGACAGATTATTATCTGAATGGTGTAGAGTTAGGTAAGGGAGAAATACAAAGAGATCTAGGAGTCCTTGTTCATCAGTCACTGAAGGTGAATGAGCAAGTGCAGCAGGCAGTGAAGAAGGCTAATGAAATGTTGACCTTTATTACAAAGGGAATTGAGTACAAGAGCAAGGAAATCCTCTTGCATTTGTACAGAGCCCTGGTGAGACCACACCTGGAGTATTGTTTTGGTCTCCAGGGTTAAGGAGAGACATCCTGGCTGTAGAGGAAGTGCAGCGTAGATTCACGAGGTTAATTCCTGGGATGTCTGGACTGTCTTACGCAGAGAGGTTAGAGAGACTGGGCTTGTACACGCTGGAATTAAGGAGATTGAGAGGGGATCTGATTGAAACATATAAGATTATTAAGGGATTGGACAAGATAGAGGCAGGAAATATGTTCCAGATGCTGGGAGAGTCCAGTATCAGAGGGCATGGTTTGAGAATAAGGGGTAGGTCATTTAGGACAGATTTAAGGAAAAACTTCTTCTCCTAGAGAGTTGTGGGGGTGTGGAATGCTCTGCCTCGGAAGGTAGTGGAGGCCAATTCTCTGGATGCTTTCAAGAAGGAGCTAGATAGGTATCTTATGGATAGGGGAATCAAGGGATATGGGGACAAGGCAGGAACCGGGTATTGATGGTAGATGATCAGCCATGATCTCAAAATGGCGGTGCAGGCTCGAAGGGCTGAATGGTCTACTTCTGCACCTATTGTCTATAAACCAGGCAGCATCTGTGGTGAGAGATAACAGATTGGAAAGGTGCTTTCTGTCTCAGATACTGCCTGCCTTGAATATTTCCAGCATTTTCTATTATATTTAATTGTCAATGGCACTTTCCATTTATTGATTAATGTACTAACCATTATTGTTTAATATAGCAGTAGTTAGCTAGATTATCCTTTAATGGACAGGACATACCAAAACAATTTAACATGTAAGATAGCCATTTTATCATTCTTTTGGAGAAGTTCTGATAGTTTCACAAGTTTTACAGTGCCATTCTTTGGAACTTCAGCTGGCGTGTTCTCTTGGGCGTAGTCTCAGCTGTTGCTTCTTGTGTTGAATCATCTTTTCTGAAGGTTGTCTTCCATGATGGCAGACTTCAGGAATAGGCTGACAGGGGCTATCCACGGATCATCTGGCTGAGTCCAGTGACATTCATTGCTCATTCACCTCCTATTAGTTTTCTGATTGTCCTCCAGCAATCACAACTGTATGTGTCAAAGCTGCAGAGCTGTGATCATGTCAGCTGATGGTGGGACAGCTCACTCTTTACTGTGTGGAGCTCAACATGTATAGAATGTTGCAGCTTTATCAGATTACAGTCTCATTGTTTTGGTGTAACAGGTGCTGTTCAACAAAATGTGTGGTTATTATCTTAGGTCAGAAAAAAATATTGGATATTCGCAGGAATCTTGGTGTGCTATTTCGTGATATAGAAAATGTAAAAAAATACAGGTACTGCAAGCAAGTGGGATATCAATACAGCTGATTGATGCCTTGCTGAGATTATGCAGGACTTTGAAACTATGTTTTGGTACTGTGTATAGATTTGCTATCCAGATCCATTTGCATTTAAATCATTGGGCTACAATGAAGTGTTGTCCGAAAAAAAAGGAAAATGGAAGCTGGCATGTACCAAATGGAGTTGAGAAGATGTATTATGTTCTGTGTAAGATTGATAAAGTGTTAAATGGCTGCTTCTATTTGAGGAGTTTTAGAATAGCAAAAGGGCCTTGAGCCCATGTGTAATGCCAGCCTTTTAACCTACTCCAAAATCAACCTAATGCTTCCCTCCTACATAGCCCTCCATTTTTCTTTCATCCATGCACCTATCTAAGGACCTGTTAAATCTCTCTGATGTATCCATCACCCTTGGCGGTACGCTCCATGCACTTGCCACTCTGCTGTCAGCACCTCAGGCACAGTGAGTGTCTGTGTCAGAGCCCTACTGAAAGTCGGGAGAGGAATAAAGGAGCAGTTTTGGGTAAGGCTGGTCTTTTTTGGCTGCACAGACGCAGTAAGTGGCAGCGTCAGAGAGCTAAACTCAGCAGCAAATAAAAGGCAGGCAGGGTTGGAGTGTGCCTGTGATAGAGTGGGAAGGATTTGGCTTAACCAGCTTTGGCAAGAGCAGGCAGAGGAACAAATAAGAAGAGAAGCTTTTGTTTAAAAAAAAGTACATAGTCAGGATGTGATAATTTCAGATGACTGTATCTGTGGGAAGTGCCCCCAAATTCAGCTCCTGATTGACCAGTTTATGGAGTTGGAGCTGGAGTTCGATGTACTCAAGATCATCCAGGATCTGAAATATATTTTAGATGAGATCTTTGAAGAGGTGGTCACACCCAGAGTGCAGGCTTCAGACTGTAGAAGGGTGACCACCAGGAGAAGTAAGGGGGGTAAGCAGTCAGTGCAGGGTTCCCCTGTGGCCATTCCCCTCAGCAACAAGTGTACCTCTTTGGATACTGCTACTGGGGATGACCTATCAGCTGCAGCTAGGCTAGTGGCACTGTGGCCAGCTCTGAAGCTCAGCAGGGAAGGGTAAAGGCAGGCAGTGTGCTAGTGATAGGGGACTCTATATTTAGGGGGATAGACAGATTGTATGGACACAAAAGAGACAACAGGATGGTGTGTTGCTTCCCAGGTACTAAGGTTCTGGATGTATCAGAGCGGCTGCAGAATATTCTGAAGGGGAGGGTGAACAATCAGAGGCTGTGGTTCATATTGGCACCAATGATATAGGCAATAAAGGGAAGAATAGGCCTACTCGCTGAGTATATAGAGTTAGGAAAAAGGCTGAAGAGAGGGACCCCAAGGTAGTATTCTATGGATTACTCCCAGTGCCACAGGCTAGTGCAAGTAGGAGTGGGATGATAGCATAGATGAATGAGTGGCTGAGAAGATGAGGCAGGGTTTTAAATTCTTGGATTATTGGAACTTTTTCTGGGGAAGGGATGGGTTGCACCTGAACTAGAGGGGAATCAATACAAGGCACTGGTAAGACCTCACTTGGAATACTGTGTGCAGTTTTGGGCTCCTTATTTAAGAAAGGATGTGCTGACATTGGAGAGGGTTCAGAAAAGATTCACTAGAATGATTCTGGGAATGAGAGGGTTAACATATGAGGAACGTTTGACCACTCTTGGGACTGTATTCCTTGGAGTTTAGAAGAATGAGTGGGGACCTCATAGACACATTTCGAATGTTGAAAGGCATGGACAGAGTTGATGTGGCAAAGTTGTTTCCCATGGTGGGGGAGTGTAGTACGAGAGGACATGACTTGAGGATTGCAGGGTGCCCATTCAGAACAGAGATGCGAAAAAAAAATTTTAGTCAGAGGGTGGTGAATTTATGGAATTTGTTGCCACGGGCGGCAGTGGAGGCCAAGTCATTGGGTGGATTTAAGGCAGAGATTGATTGGTATCTGAGTAGTCAGGGCATCAAAGGTTATGGTGAGAAGAGGAATGGGATTAGAGGGGAGATTGGATCAGCTCATGATGAAATGGCAGAGCAGACTCAATGGGCCAAATGGCTGACTTCTGCTCCTTTGTCTTATGGTCTGATATCTTGGCCGGGTGGTTTGCTAATGTTACTTACAGGAGGGTTTCGACTCATTTTGCAGGAGGCTGGGAACTGGAGCACCAAGTCAGTAAGTGAAGGATTGGATAGGAAAGTAGATATCAGAAAAAGTATTGAAAAACAAAAGTGAAATAACAGGCATGTTAGGTTGATTAGTTTGAAATGTGAGTGTCTTAATGCTGAGAGTATAATGGGTAAAGTTGTTGAACTTGGAGCAGGGATCAGTACATGGAACAATGATGTAGTCATTACTGAAACTTGGTTGAGAGAGAGACAGGAATGGGTGGGGGGGGGTAGTTGCACTACTAATCAGGGACAATATCACAGCTGCACTCAAGGGAGATGTAATGGAGGGTTCAGACACTGAATCCATTTATGTAGAACTTAAGAATGGGAATGGTGCAATCATGCTGATGGGTTTGTACTACAGATCATCCCATAGCCACTGGGACATTGAGGAGCACACATGTAAACAGATTAAGGAAATATGTAAAAATAATAAGATTGTGGTAATTTCAACTTCCCTAATATAAACTGGGACCTTCTTAGTGCAAGAGGTTTAGATGGGACAGAATTTGTGTATCCAGGAGGGTTTCTTAAATCAAGCCCAGCCAAATGACTGATCTTTCAGTGGGTGAGCAGTTAGGTAACAGTGTCCATAACTTCTTAACTTTCAGGATAGCCATAGATAAGGATAGGCATGATCCTTGCTGGAATCTTAACTTGGAATAGGACAAGTTACGACACCATTAATCAGGAACTAAGGAGAGTTATTTGGAAACACCTTTGTTCTGGCAAGTCAACGTCAGACATTTGGAGGAAGTTTAAAGATAAATTGCACAAAGTGCAAGAGAGATATGTTTCTGTTAGAAGGAAGGACAGGAATAGAAAGATAAGAGGACCTTGGATATCCAAAAAGGTCATGAATTTGGTCAAGAAGAAAAAGGAAAAGTATATAAAGTTTCAGAAGTTGGGATCAAATGGCACACAGGAGGATTATAAAGAAGCCAGAAAAGGAATTAGGAAAGCCAGGAGGGGCCATGAGAAGTCCTTGGCAAATAGGATTAAGGTAAATCCCAAACACTCTATACACACATCAAGAACAAGAGGATAACTAGGGAGAGGGTGGGACCACTCAGGGATAAAGGATAGGACATCTGTTATTTACCCAGGAAAAAGTCATAGAGGACCACGAGATCAGTTCTGAGTGTATAGATATCTTAGGGTGTTTAGGGGTCAAGGAGAAGGAGATGTTGGGTCTCCTAATGAGTATTCAAGTAGATAAGTCCCCAGGGTCTTGACCAGTACCTTTGTGTCCTCTAGACACAGACAAGATCCTGGAGGACTGGCAAGTGACTAATATTGTACCTCTGTTTATGAGGGGAACAAGGGAAAATCCTGGGAACTATAGACCGGTGAGTCTCACAACATTTGTAGGGAATTGCTGAAGAAAATTCTTAGGGATAGGATGTGTGAGCATTTGGAACCCCATGGCCTAATTAGGGAGAGCCAGCATGGCTTTGTGCAGGGCAGGTCGTGTCTTACCAACTTGATGAGTTTTTTGACAAGGTGACGAGAGATTGAAGAAGATAGGGCAGTGGATGTTGCCTACATGGATTTTAGTAAGGCATTTGACAAAGACCCTCATGGGAGGCTAATTCTTGGGGTCTGCAACAAATTAGGTGTTTGGATTCAGTACTGACTTGCACGTAGAAGAGAGGGGGTAGTGGCCGAAGGGGCTTATTCGAACTGGAGCTGTGTAATTGGTGGTGTTCCACCGGGAACTGTGCTGTTTGTGATGTATATAAATGACCTGGATGAAAATAGAGATAGATGGGTTAGTAAGTTTACGGATGATGCAAAGATTGGTGGAGTTGTAGATAGTGTAGAAAACTGGTGAAGACTGATATAGATGAGATGCAGACATGGGCAGAGAAATGGCAGGTGGAGTTTAATCTAAATAAATGTGAGGTGTTGCACCTTGGTAGGGAAAATGCACGAAGGCAGTACTCTGCTAAGGGCAAGACCCTTCAGTGTTGCTGAGTAGAAAGATCTTGGGGTCCAAGTTCATAGCTCCATGACAGTGGTTACGCAGGTTGATAGGGTGGTTAAGAAGGCTTATGGAATGCTTGCTTTTATTAGTCGAGGAATTGAGTTCAAAAGTCAAGAAGTTATGTTACAATTTTATAAAACTCTGGATTGGCCACATCTGAAGTATTGCATACAGTATAGGAAGGATGTTGAGGCTTTGGAGAGGGTGTAGAAGAGGTTTACCAGGATGTTGTCTTGTGTTGAGGGCATGTGCTATCATGAGAGGCTGGATAAACTTGTGTTGTTTTCTTTGGTGTGGCAGAGGCTGAGGGGCGATCTGATGGTGATTTATAAGATTATGAGAGGAATAGATAGAGTAGACAGGGAGCATCTTTTTCTCAGTTGAAATGTCTGATACGAGTGGGCATGCATTGAAGGTGAAAGGGGGTAGGTTCAAAGGGGATGTGAGGGGTAAGTTTTTTTAATGCGGAGTGGTGGATGCTTCAGATGCGCAGTCTGGTATGGTGGTAGAGGCAAATGTGTTAGAAGCTTTTAAGAGACGTTTAGATAGGTACATGAATATAATGTGGATGGAGGGATATGGACATTGTCTAGAAAGGAGGATTAGCTTTTTTTGGGGGAGGGGCTTACTTCTTAGCTGGTTCAGCATAACATCATGGGCTGAAGAGCCCATTCCTGTGCTCTACCATTCTATATGACTCTGACTGGCTTAGACAATGGACAAAACAGACTGCAAGCAACGTCAGCAGAATTGAATTGACTTTATTATTTATATCCTTCAAATACATGAGTAAAAATTCTTATGTTACTTGTCCGTTCAAATGTGCAATTATAACAATTTATAATAAATATTATGTACAACAGGATAGTCAGTATAACATAGAAATACAGAAGCGTCAGACTGCTTAATTCATGCTGATGGCCTGGTGGAAGAAACTGTCCCGGATCCTGTTGGTCCTGGCTTTTATGCTGCAGTACCGTTTCCCGGAAGGTAGCAGCTGGAACAATTTGTGATTGGGGTGACTTAGGTCTCCAGTGATCCTTTGGACCCTTTTTACACACCTGTGTTTGTAAATGTCCTGAATGGCAGGAAGTTCACATCTACTGATGCGCTGGGCTGTCTGCACCACTCTCTGCAATATCCTGCGACTGTGGGAAGTACAGTTAGTGATACAGCCAGTCAGGATGCTCTCAATTCTTAAAATTAGGGGGTCCATACCAAACTTCTTCAACCGTCTGAGGTGAAAGAGGTGCTGTTGTGCCTTCTTCACCATACAGTTGGTACGTACAGATCACGTGAGATCCACGGTGATGTTTTTGTCAAAGAACTTAAAGCTGTTCACCCTCTCACCCCCAGATCCATTGATGTCTATAGAGGTTAGCCTGTTTCCATTCCTCCTGCAGTCCACGACTAGCTCCTTTGTTTTTGCGACGTTGAGGGAGAGGTTGTTTTCTTGACACCACACTGACACTGAATCAGGAACTCACCAATTTCCTCCTTGCAAATTGCTGTGCGACACACTTCACAACTAACAACTCACCAGCAGTGCTTTTCCTGGGTTGTTCCTTTCGTTTATGCTTGGATCTCCTCAAACCCAATCTGAGAAGGAGTATGCAGGACAAAGAAGGCGGTTCGATGTTTCACTCTTGGACAAGAAGTCCTGGTGAGGGACTACAGAGGTGATCAAAAGTGGATACTTGGAATAATTAAGGACATACTTGGACAACTCTCCTACACAGTGGAGATTGCGTCTGATATCATCTGGTGACGATACATCGATTAGTCGAGGAGAGCAGAATCAATTGTTAGAGAAGAAAGGTGTTACTGCTGTCAGAACCACTTTCTGCAGTCCCAGAGTCAACTCCTATGACCACCAAAGAGGAGAGCCCGAAACCTGAGATTGTTTTCGCACCCACAAGTCTCATCTGCCAAGCGGGGAGATACTCCTTGTCAGGAAAGAAGTTAACCTGCAAGAGTAAGAAATTCTTTTACAGAGATTAAATTTTTAGGCCTCAATGGGACAATTTAAACTTCACTATGCTGAGGATGTCTGTATATAGTAGTTACATTATATAATGTGTATATAGTTGAGATTCATTCTCTATTGAGTTAGAGTTTATGGCTAAGCAGAGAGGAGTGTTGTGTATTTAATATTTCAGTGATATTTGAATAATCTGGTATATATATTGATTGATTAAGCATTCTTGTTCTTTTAAATATTTCAGTACATGAATTGCATACATTGTGATGCTACCACTGATACGTGCACGCCTTGCTTAAAGTAAAACTAAGTTAAGCTTGCATTTCAGACTCCTGTCTTTTCCGTAGTTTAATGTTTTGGAGTGACAATACGTAACAGTTGTCACAATTAGAATTACTAAAGAGCATATTTCATGCACAACACCTACCGTGCATTCATCTTCTGGATACTGAAGGGAAGACTAGTCTTCACAAAAAGATGGGCTGCATAGCTTCCTTTCTGTACTAATCATTTTGAAGCTTGATTACAGATTGACCAACCTGCCTGCCAAATTTTGATGGTACACAAATCCAGAAATGGGTGGGTGTATCTGAAATAATGACCAGGTTATTTGAACTGGTGAAGCCAGAAATATCAATTTTACACATCTGATGCACATTTTTACACATTAAGGATGCCAAGGTAACACAGCGGTTATTGCAATGCTATTATAGTTTGGCATTTAATCCTGCATCACCTGTAAGGAGTGTGTACATCCTCCCCGTGGAATGCGTGGAGTTTCCTCGGGCACCCTGGTTTCCTCCACAGTCCAAAGAGGTAACAAGTTGGTCATTGTTAATTGTCCGGTGATTAGATTGGGATCAAGTAGTTAGGGATGCTGGGTGGTACAGCTTGAAGGGCCTATTCTGTGCTGTACCCTTAAATCAATAAATGTATAATAAATAACTAATCAGCCAATCGTGGCAGCAACTCAATGCATAAAAGCATGCAGACGTGGTTAACAGGTTCAGTTCTTCACACTAAATTTCAGAATAGGGAAGAAATGTGATCAGCGACTTTGACCATGGAATTATTATTGATGCCAGACAAAGTGATGGGAGTATCTCAGAAAATGCTGATCTCCTGGGATTTTGATGCACAACAGTCTCTGGAATGAGATGGTATGGAAAAGCATAAACTATCCAGTGAGCGGCAGTTCTGTGGTTGAATATGCCTTATTAATGAGAGAGGTCAGAGGAGAATGGCCAGACTGGTTCAAACTGACAAGGAGGAAACAGTAACTCAACCATGCATTGCAACAGTGGTGTGTGGAAAAACATCTCAGAATGTTGAACTTTGGAAGTGGATAGCTACAACAGTGGAGAACCACACCAGGTTTCACTTCTGTACCTAATTAAGTGGCTCTTGTAGTTTGTTTTTTGAAGAACAACAGGGATGTTATTTCACGTTTCCCTTGATGTTTATGCTAAAGCAGATTATTTGGTCATTACTATATTACCATTTATGGGAACTTTGTCAATAATTGTTAACCAAATTTCCTGCAGTGGGTGATTGTCAAAATGTCACATCAACTGTTAGTAGTCGGGGTCAACCCGAATCTAATGAACCACCAATAAAATAGCAACCTCAGTTTTTTATGGATGGGTGGTATAGAGAATGGAAAGAGTATTTCCTCTTGCCATCCATTATCATAATAAATGCTCTTTTCCATTATATTTATCTGAATGTTTTGTAACATTTTAAAGCATCCACAGATTATTTTTCAATTGCAAGATATAATATTGTGCAAAGTTATGTATTTCACTAAAAATTCAAAGCATTGGTTTTTAATATGCAAATAGAAACATTTTGAGTCTGATATTTAGCTATTAGCTTATTTGTTTATTGTTGATGCTTTTGAACGTGTGCTGTATTGCATCTGCTTGGTATATGATTTAACAGATGTGACTGACTTTGCTTCATGATGTGATAAATGTGACTGACTACCAGTACCCCAGTTAATTTTTTCAAAGCTCTTCTTGCATCAGAATTGTCTTTCATTAGCCTGCAATTCTGAATGCACAGACGATGCCTTTGAGAAGGCAGTTTTGCTCATTCACATTCTTGATTGATTCAAGTACAATTTGAATGATATGCAAGCCACCTGCGGTATGGATACTGATGTGATAAATTGTGATAAGAATTCCATTTGTGGATCTAACAATGAGCAATGGTCAGCATCTCATTTCAAAATAGAGTATCTTAATCTCTTGTAAAATAATTGTAAGAAGTTTCATGAGAAACGTAGCTTCACTTACTTATCTCTAAACATGTATTAATTTTATTGAATTCCAAGAAAGAGATTAAAACTTTTTAATCAAGGCCTTGTTCATTATAAGATGATTTTTTTTAAATGCAAAATACACTTATGCTGCTGAACTTGTCACTGTGGACTTTAATATTTTTTTGTAAAGTAAATCTGACCAGGTAGTTTACTTGCTGTACGTTAATTTGGAACATTTTGTGCTTCTGGATGATCAGTTATCCAGAGCTCATAGTAATTGTATATTTTGGCACCCAAAGCCATCTGTAAGAATCTAGGTTAGAATTCCTTGAAGACACTCTTATATTTGGAAAGTAATGGTAGTTATATGATAGAGTTTGGAGAGGATTATAGTGATGGAGATCAACCCTGAACCAAGATACAATGTTCCAATTTTCCACTGGATTATGTTATTTGGTAAACTGACACTGAAGGAACTTTATGGATATAGTCTTCATTGCATTGTTTCAAAATATGAGAGACAGGCATACTTCTTGGTATGCAGTTTGGAAAACTTGATGCTCGTTCAGATGTATTTGCAGCAATAAAACTAGTCGGAACTTTACCTAATAAATTTCACCTGGAATTTGTTCTTGACATCTTAGAAATTGCACTCTTATGTACAATTCATGACTGAAGATAGCACAAGTGAGATCTCTTCTGCTTAATATCTTGATAGAAGATTAGTTGCAGCAAAACCACAAGCTGTACTATAGATTAATTTCAGCATCAGCATCCATGTACAGTATTTGTAAACAAAGTAACTTTTTTTCATGTCCACCTTAATTATGCATTTAACTGCATTTTAGGAAGTCTTTAAACCGAAGGGGAATTTTTAGGGGCAAGTTTCCGCTTTCAAATGATAATGAATCATGCATGTTTTAACAGCTGTTCAGTAGTTTTTTTTATCTAAAAAGGAAAGAGCTAAGTGCTTTAATTTTCCTTAAATTCTGGATTTATTTAGCCCTTGGGATTCCTAGGTTAAATTCCTAATCTGTCCTGGTATATTTAAAGTCTTCGTTTCATATGCTCTTCTATGGCACAAATCTGTTGGTAGTTAGATAAAATATTTTGCCATTTTGACAGTTAGCTTCTAACTGTATCACTATTTTAACAGTAAGACTGGTATTCAACTCAAATTAAATGAAAACAGAAATTACTATAGTTAATACAGGTTGAATACCCCTTATTCAAAATACCTGAGACTGGAAGTGTTTTGGATTTTGGACTTTTTCAGATTTTGGAAAATGTAATGAGATAGCTTGGGATAGTCTTCATTTCTGACTCTGAATTTATGCATTACTGGTAAGCTGTCATAGTCTTACACTTGTTGATCACACATATGTACTTACAGTTAAAATGATTACATATCATTAAATGAAAGTAGAATGTGTGTCGGGTATCAAAAGCAGCAGAGAGACATTGGGAATCAGCTGTTGAATAACAACAAACAACAGCAGGCTTTCTGTCTCCACCTATGGTGCTGTGTTTTCATTAAAAGGTTACAGTATTTGTATTTTTTTCATGTTTTGTGTAAGGTATAAAAACAACCAGCATCCTATACTTGTTCTGGTGTTAGATTTTCATCAGCAATGCTTTAAAAAAAATTTAATGCTGTTATGTAAGGTATAAAATCAACTGACATCATAGACTTTTTCTGGTGTTAGATTTTCCTGATCAGCACACACTTTAGAAAAATATAATGCCATGCCTTTTCTTAAATTTCTGCAACCTGCCTGCTGAATGTTCATAACTATCTTCAATTTTCTATTTGTCTTTGTTTGTTTCATGATTAGTGTACATTAAGCGGCATATATTCACTCCAATACTGGCGATACATGATCAAGATTTTCATGTTTCACTTTATGCAGTGTTTTTCTTTTTTTCATTCCATATGTGAGGTCTCAGAATGGTCTCTGATCTCTGATGCGCAGAGACCTGTGCATTGTTTGGGAACCTTCCCAGAATCGTAGGGATTTTCTATTTGTGATGTCTTGTCGTTGCTCAAAAAAAATTGGATTTCGGAGGTTTTCAGATTTTAGAATTTGGGGTAAGTGGTACTCAACCTGTACTGGGAAAACTCAGCAAGTCAGGCAGCATCTGTGGAAAGAGATCAATGATTTTGTTGCAAATCCTTCCTCAGAACAGAACAAAGAATTCTTCACCTGCAGACATTTAATAAGGTTTTGCTTTTCCATGATTTACATATATCTTTTTCTCTTTTTGCAAAATATTTTTAGTTAACAAAACTAAAGACTCCTGAGAATTGTTTTCAGTTCTGCAAATATAAAAAGCCTCAATCTATGTACTTGGACTCCCATCTTTCTATGGCCTTCACTATGTCTGGCTTTTCACTATGTAGAAAGTACATGGTGAAAGTGGGAAGTGTTCACATTTTAAATGTGAAATGTGTTTGCCTGCATTGGAATCCATATGCCATAATTTAGTCATATATAATTTCTTAATGTAATTTCAGATGCTAATCTCCAAAGTTTACTTTGTGGCCAACCACTGTGTCATGATCTATATGTTAACATTATTTATCTGTCACTGAGAGAGATAAACTTTTATCTGATATCCCAAGTTTCTCTCTGCATTGGGTCTGAAGTTATGGTTTGTGCACATCAGCAGCTGGTCACAGGTATGAGAACATGCTTCAAATGACCATGAATTACAAAGAACGTATTTGATTTGTCCAATAATTCTTGTTATGCCTAAGTTCCTTTAAAGTTGTGTTTCATTGAATGTATTACTATTTCTTTGAAAGTTCTGCCACATTACGAGAGATAACCGCTTGTAATAACAGAAGTCGAAGTACAGAAAAGCCTTTTTTTTTTGAAGGACAATATTTTGCAAGCCTTATTGGGTTCCAGTTATTGCCCAGCTGTTTTTAGTGTCACGTCCCGGCTTGCTCACTGTGTGGCCAGCCTACTTACCTGTTGGGCAATGTGCCTGGAAGGTTCTACACAACATTGGAATGAGCTAATTGATAGCAGGAGAAAGGGCTTCCCTGTTACGTCATCTTTCACAATCTTAAGGACTTGCTTAAAGGTAATAAATCTATTGTCAATTATAGGTGCTGCTTACATGAGATACAACAGCACCACTGAGATGATGAATGACTCATTAATCTGTTTCAGTGCTATTGCAACATGGATAAATGGTGCTCAAGGTATTATCTGGTATTCCACAATAGACAGACAAGCCTTGGTTTACTATCTGAAACTGTGAACTTCTCAACTACATTTTATTAGCAGTAATTGTCAAAGTTCAAAGTGCTCAAAGTTATTTTTATTATCGAAGTATGTATATGTCATCATGAGATTGATTTCCCTGTGGGCATTTTCACTAAACCCATAGAATAGTAACTAACAGGATCAATGAAAGATCAATCAAAGTGCAGAAGACAATAAATTGCAAATGCAAATATAAATAGCAATAAATAATGGGAACATGAGTATTAATGTCCTTTTGTTGGGTCGTCTAATGGTGTCGGGGAGCAACAGAGAAACAAGTGTCGTGCACTAGCTGTGATGGGAGAAGGGCAAGGCAGACACAGGTGGTCCTATTTGTAATATATTTGCACGCAAGGCTCAAGCTACCTCCACTTTCACTGCAGCACCTACCCTCATGTGTCCCACTTGTGGGCGAGCTTTCAGGGCCCAGATTGGCCTCATCAGTCGCCTCCAGACCCACAGTCACAAACCCTCCACCTGACAGAAGTCGTGGTTGTCTTCGACTCCGGAGGACGAACAATAACATATTTGCGGAAT
Source organism: Hypanus sabinus (assembly GCF_030144855.1). NCBI lineage: Eukaryota > Metazoa > Chordata > Chondrichthyes > Myliobatiformes > Dasyatidae > Hypanus > Hypanus sabinus. The sequence goes on along the minus strand of NC_082707.1, from coordinate 95,126,047 downwards.
TTACAGAGTGATCAGGGGCAACCAACTCCAAGGGAGTAATCCAAAAGCCCAAATCTGCAATACAAAAGCACAGGTCAGAGCATGAAGACTACAAGTTTGTAAATACAAAAACTAATGCAATTATTTAATGGCTGATTCTCCCCAGCAGCCCTCTTCTCGGATGCCGGCTTTTTAAAATTGCACTCTCCAAATCCCAATTGGAGCAGTCCTGACAAGGGGGCAGGTCCAGCAGTGCTCTAAATGGAGATTGTGTTACGAATGTACCACAGCTCTGAGGGGCCGAAGGGTGCGGGGTAGCCCCTCCTTTGTGAGAATCGCAAGATCACTATTAAGTCAGTTCAGGAGACCCAGGAAATGAGAGAAAGACATGCAGAATCCACAAAGAGTTGGAATGTGTCCTGGCCTCCGAAAGGCGGGACCATTGATACCGGCTATTGTTTCTTGGAGACAAAATTGTGTATTGAATCCTGTACGATGCATCGAAGCCCCAGGCAATGAACCGAGGGGGAGGTTGGTGGAGGGATTGCATCATCCCAACCTGATTGACATCTGAGACCCTGTGAGTCAGGATAAAAGAGGGTCTGTGGGAACAGCCCCTCAGACGCACCAGAAGAAACGCTAGCTATCCCGTAATAGCGAAAGCCGGTGGGAAGGCCACGTGTGTCCGTTTCCATTTGCCCCGGAATCGGTGGTGCTTTACCACGGAAGAATGGTTTTTAGCTAACAACGGGGAAATCAACTCCCAACGACTCTCGAAGGATTGACATCATAAAAGAAATGGGCAAGTTTTAACCCGTCTTTCTCTCCAACCGAAAAGCTGCAGCTTGAATGAACTAAAGTGACTTTTATATTTCCATCGGACAATACATTATCCCCTAGACAACGATAGAGCTATTTCTTATTGATTATTATTATACCCGTGCTTTTTAGATTTAGTATTGACGATGTATATTATCTGTGTGTTTGCATTGATATTATTTTTGTGTATTTTTATCAATAAATACTGTTAAAAATAGTACCATCAGACTTCAACGGGCCTCTCTATCTTTGCTGGTAAGTGACCCAGTTACAGGGTATGTAACAATTGACAGCAGCTCAGTAAATGAAACAGTGGAAGCTGGCCGGAGAGAGAGAACAGTCAAAAACACAGGGCACGCACGTAACAATGTCACCCACAATAACAAACTTGCCTCGACTTTACAACAAAAGTAACACTTACTCATGGATAGAGACAGTGTGTCTGAAATATATTTTCACTCCTTTAATGCCAAACTTCTTGGAAAAGTATCTGGCGGGGTGTTTGATACCGTTATAACCCTCCTGCAATAGCACTGGTCCAGGTGTGCAACCCAGCAGCATCTTCAGATGCTGAAGCAGCGCCTGGCTTTCTCAGGTCCATGCAAACTCACAGGAAGACCTCAGCAGGCTAGTAAGCAGGGACACCACTGTGGAGAAATTTCAACAGAAACATCGGTAATAACCAACCATTTACTAAAGCGCTGGAGCTGCCACTTTGTATCGGGCACAGGGAAGGAATGTAGTGCCTCACTCTTCACATCAACTGGACACACTGAACCCCAGTCAATGACTTTGCCCGGATAGGTGACCAAAGCTTTCCCAAAGTCACACTCAGCTGAAATATAGGTCAACAAGGCCTCATCTAAACGCTTAAAAACATGTTGAAGAACCTCCATGTGCAATGGCCAGGCAGCAGAATAGGTAATCTAAATAAGTCTCACAGTTAGGCGCCCCCTCTAAAACTAGGAACACAAGTCATTGGAATGTTGTGGGTGTGTTATGCATTCTAAGTGTCATGACAGAGTACTGGAGGAAATGGTCCAGAGTTAAAAGGCGAGAAATTTCAGCAGCATGAGGAGTTGGCCTGCAGAACCTGCTAATATCCTATTAGCAGGTCTGACTCATTGACAAACTTAGCTGAACCTACTCTGTCAATGAAATCCTCCATGTGCGGCAGTGGAAATGAGTCCGGCACCGTATCAGCATATACTTTCAGTAGTCTGTGCAGAAATGGACAGTCCCATTGCTCTTGGGCACCGGGATTCAGGGGGAACTCCACAGACTAGAGCTAGGATGGGCGAGCCCATGATTGAGGAGGATTGCTGAATCAACACTGTATTAGTGGGGTTCACAAGGACACATGCTGCTTAATAGGCTTCGCACCATTCGCAACAATGTCATCCTCCAACACATTCGTTCTAATAGACACATCATTAAACAACGCCCTGATAATCCTGAATTAATTGTCTGATAGCGTACTCCCACTGGGGATTAAGTCCCCACCCAGAATTACCCTCCAAAACAATAAATGGAAAGTAACAAAGCAAAATAACAAACTAATGTTCCAAAGTAAACACACTCCAGCTGGAACACACTAATTAGAGAACCCTCAGTATCATGGTGTCCACTCAAAAGAAAAAGAATAACTTTAGCTCACCCTTATGTTCCCTTGATGGCTCTTGTCTAGGGCTGTCAGGGGAGCAACAGTAAGAAAAGTCCACTGTCAGCGCCGTGCACTGGCTACAATGAGAAAAGGACAAGGCAGACTTGGGCTGTCCAAGGCAACCAAATCCAAGGATTAATCAAAAAACCAAAATCCACAGTACGAAAAGACAGGTCAGAACACAAAGACTACAAGTTTGTAAGTACAAAACTAACATGTTTGTTTACCAACCAATTCTCCCCAGCTACTCTTCTCAGATGCTGGCTTTTCAAAATTGCACTCTCCAAATTCTGATTGGAATAGTCTGACAAAAGGGTGGTCCAGCAGTGCTCCAGATGAAGATTGACAGCAGTTTGGCTTACCTGAAACTATGGAAGCTGGATGTTAGAGAGAGAACAAAAACAAGATCATGGGTGCGCAGTGTGCACGCACGTAACAATGAGATATCAAGAATAAGGATTCTTAAAGTGAGATCATTGTGCAAACTTCTCAATGGATGGACAAGTGAATGAAAGTTAAAGAGCCTGATGGTTGTAAGGTAGTAACTGTCCTTGAACCTGCTGGTGCAAGTTCTGAGGCTCTTGTACCTTCTACCTGATGGCAGCAGCAAGAAAGGACATGGCCGAGGGTGGTGGGAATCTCTGATGATAGATGCTGTTTTCCTGTGACAGTGTTCCATGTAGGTGTACTCAATGGTTGGGAGGGCTTTACCCGTGATGTACTGCACCAAATCCACTGCCATTTGTAGAATGTTCCATTCAAGGTCAGATCTACTTTGGAGTACAATTCATTCAGCATGTGAATTGCATGTCTTAAAAACATAAATATCATGGGTCTTCAGAAGGTTCATTATGCCACTTGAAACATGATGACAGCAACATTTTGGCAAAAGTGGTTCTGATGTGACAAATGCTGATCTGTTCCTTGTTTTTTTAGGTTAGATATTAGAACCAATCAATGATAGAATTCAAGACAGAAGGGGCCATTTGAGGTGAACTTATAGGGAGTGTATCATGTTAGGCAAGTTGTAGTGTCTTTTGGAACAATTTGCAGAATTCCTTTCTTCCCCCACCCTTTCGAAATATACACTTGCGAACTTATATGTTTATGTATCAGATATAACATGATTTCTTAATCAAAGATTGAAATGCATACTGACTTTAATTAGTCTTTGTTTCTATCACAAGTAAAGAAGAGACCGTTTAATCTTATCTCAACTAGTCTGCGTTAACTGGACTTGTGCTAGCCTACTAATCAATGCCATGTTCACCCCAGTTGTGATAAACATTAACTATTCTGTTACATGAATTAACCCTTATGCCAGTAGAGTTTACTGCAGTTTCATGGACTTAAGATCTTGTTCTTTTTATGCAAGTTTACAGACGTGCTGAAGGATTCACCAGATCTGGAATGAAAGGGTCAACTGGTGACAAGGTTGAATGTTACATTGTATATATTTCCCAAGTTCATTTTGCATCTCCAAGGTGAAAGTGGCTAATATAGCATGACACCGGCTAAGTGAATCACAACACACATTGAGAGACACTATACAGACTGGCATGGAGTAATAAATATAATGTTGTCTTCTATGCTATTCTCTTCAAATAGGACCAAAAGCAAGTCTGATGCTGCGATATCCGAATGGACAAAGGGAACAAATTGCACTTCCAGCTCAAGCAAAACTACTGGTCTGTATTTTACTTTAACTAGTCCTAAAAGTAGTCTATACTAGTTGACATTTTTAAATGATTTGGTCTTTGCTGTGATGATTTGAGGAGATGCCACATCTGGGTCTGAAAGTGTCTTGTTATTTTTCTAATGTAGTGAATATGCAAAGTACCTTGTGCTTTGAGCTTTAAGGCTGATTTACACTTGTGTGTACGGGCTCCACCGCAGCCTACGCCATAGCCCTGATTTTCACTTCTATGTCGCTCTACGCCGTATTGAGCATGTGTTGGTGTGCACCAAAACACTAGTTGGCGGTGGGGTTTCTATGCCGCTGTGTTAAGTTTCTTCATGAGAGATATGGACGAGGAAATGCATTTCAAACATTTTCACATGTTGGCAGGTAGATTTGATGATTTGGTTAATCTGTTTCGCATCGAGTGCAGACATGGCGGAGAAGAAGCAACCGGAAATGCGTAGGAGGAAATGCGATGCTACCAAGCGGAAAACGATCACAGTTGTTGCGGTCTGCGTCACCGCAACGCGCGAGTTAATTTTTTGGGGAGGTGCACGTCACCCTACGGTGTAGATGGGACGCACAAGTATAAATCAGCCTTTAATCTCATTCATTTGGACCTGTCTGCTGTATAGAGATTACAGTGGATTTAAGATGCTGAAATTATAGCCCAAGTTAGGACCAAAAGATTGCTTGAAAGGAGCAATAAATTGGCATTAGCAGCAGACCAATCGATTTGCAGAGAGAGAGAGAACTTTACACAGGTTGGAAGAAGAGTTTAAAAATGGAGCATTTTGTGGGTCTCAGCGCATTAGTAGTGGACCAGTCAATTTGCGATTCATTATCAGAGGCAACTAAAAGTAAAGCACAGCCAAAGCAAGTGGCCATTGTGTGAGTGGACTGATGTAGGAGTGGGAGCTTGAGGCTTTGGCTCAAGAGGCTTTGGCGGGGAGGCACAGATTAGTAGCAGGTAAGGGTTTTGTAGTGGTTGAATAATAAGTCACTAAATTACAGCTAGTTAAATTAAATAGGGATGATGCAGGATCAGCTGATGTGCTGTAGCTACATGACGAGGGAGCTGGTGAACCTCATTGTGGTTCCTGGTGACCACATCTGTAGCAAGTGTTGACTGCTCAAAGTTGATGACCTGGAATCTGATCTTCAAACACACTGGCACATCGGAGGGGCGAGGGAGGGTTACCTGGATTCTCTGTTTCAGGAGGTAGTCACACCCATTAGATTAGCTGCCTCAAATTTGGTCTGCGGTCAGGGACAAAGAGAGTGTGACTGTGAGTGAGGCGAGTCATTGGATCCAAGAGACAGTGCTGGAGGAGCCTCAGTCCTTGAGCTTTTCCAGCAGGTCTGAGATTTTTGCTCCGCGTGTGGATGAGAGTGGGGGCTCTGGAAGGATGTGCAACCTAACTGTGGCATCATAGTTCAGGGAACTATACAAGAGTGAGGAGAGAAGAGAAATGTAGTGGTAATTGGGGATAGTATAGTCAGGGAAATAAACAGAGTTCTCTGTCACAAGGATAGAGCATCTGGAAGGCTGTGTTACTTGCCTGGTGCCTGGGTTTGGGACATCTTATCTGACCTGCAGAGGAATTTGCAGTGGGAGGGGAAAGATCCAGTTGTCCATGTTGGTACCAATGACATAGGTAGAATGAGGAAAGAAGTACTGCTGAGGGAATTTTAGCAGCTAGGGACTAAATTAAAAAGCAGAACCAAAAAGGTGGTAATCTCTGGATAACTAGCTAAGCCATGTGCAAATTGGCACAGGGTCAAGAAGATTGGAGAGTTAAATGCATGTCTCAAGGACTGGTGTGGGAGAGGTGGGTTTGAATTCATGGAAAGTTGGCACTAGTACTAGGGAAAGAGGGAACTGTACCAACGGGTCAGGCTCCACCTGATAGGACCTGGATCCCAGCGAATTGCGAAACTATGGCTGTGGATAGGGCTTTAAACTACATAGTATGAAGGGTGGGTTCAACAGATTGGATAAAGTAAAAGAGAAGAGTGTGGATAAAGATAAAGAAAAAGCAAAGGACAAAAAAGAGAAAAAATAAGAGTGGAGTAAAAAAAGAAGTCAATTGCAAAAGAGAAAATGATTACAAGATTTTAAAAGCATAATGAGTGTAAGGGCACTAGTATTCAAAATAAGGTCAGTGAACTTGTGGCACAAATCAGTACAAAGTGATGATGAGAGACAATATAAGATCTAAGTTGCAGAATGTTGAATCCATTGGGGTAAAGATTAGGAATAGTAAAGGGAAAAAAAATCACTGATGGGAGTTGTCTATCAGCCTCCGAATAGAAACATTACAGTGGCCAGGCAATAAACAGAGAAATATCTGAGCCATGTAAGAGTGGAACTTTAACTTGCACATAGATTGGGTGTATCAAGGTGGTCGCGGCAGTCTTGAGGAGGACTTCATAGAATGCATCCATGGTGGCTTTCTAGAACAGCATGTTACTGAACCTTCAAGGCAACGTGCTAGCCTTTATCTGGTCCTGTGCAATGAAACGGGTAAAATTAGTGATCTTGTAGTTAGGAATCCTTTTGAAAAGAGTGATCACAGTATGATTGAATTCTTCATAGAAATGGAGGGTGCAATAGTTCGATCTAAAAGCAGTGTATTATGCCTAAATAATGGAGACTACAACGGGATGAGGGAGGTTTGGCTAGTGTAGACTGGGAACACAGGCTATATGGTGGGATGTTTGAGGAACAGTGGAAGACTGTTGAAAAAGAGATTTTTCATAGTGTTCCACAAAAGTATATTCCAGTCGTACAAATTCGCCAAGAGTAGAGGGAAATTGGAAGATAGGAAAAACTTTAAAAAGCAACCAAGAATCGCTAAGCGAGCAATAAAGAAAGGGAAGATAGATTATGAAAATAAGCTAGCTCAAAATATAAAAATGGATAGTAAAAGTTTTTATAATTCCCTGGGTAACACCCCCCCCCCCCCCCCCCGGGTCACCTCAGGCTCACTCAGCTCGTTCTCGTCTAGGGGGAGCAGCCTTCGGCCCTGCCAAACTAGGTAATCAGCTTGTGTGGATGCTGTGTGATGTCCCCGCCTCGCCAAAGAACAGACAGTACACCACATGCGATTAAATGGTTACAATTTATAAAGATTACTATAACTAAGTGATTAATAATGATACAGTATATATGAAGGAAAAGAAAATAAAGAAAAGGTGCCAAACTTATCAAAGTCCAAACTACTTCCTGCACAACGTTGGAGCTCAATTACTGAAGTCTTCTGGCCGCCATTCGATCCCCTCCAAACTCCTCGACTCGCAGCACAGGACCCTCTGAAGTGGTCAACCAAGCACATCTATCCTAGTCCCCTCTCCTCATGGTACCTCCTGGCCTCGGACCCCTGCCTGGGGTCCGTTCCTCGCCCAGCTTACAGCATCGCGTCCTCTCTCTCACCCCCTCGCGCCAATTCACCCAAAACGCCTGCCAACAATAGCTTACAGACTCAGAAGAAAGAACAACATTAATCCCAATTGGTTAACAAAGGAACACAATTCTCGTTACCAGTAAATTTTAACCCAAACAAGCTTCCAGCACTCTCTCGCAACAAAGAAGCAGTCCTACTTTTAACAAAACAAAGAAGCCATTTTGATTAACAGATGCAGTAACAGAAAAAGAAACAAAAAAACCCCCTCACAAAAGAGAAACAAACCCCCCTCACAAAGAAGAAAACCCCCTTACATGTAAAGCTGAAAAGTGTGACTAAAGTGAATGTAGGTCCCTTGGAGAATGAGCAGGGGGAATTGATATTGGGTAATGAGGAAATGGCAGAGTCTTCGAATGACTATTTTGTATCGGTCTTCACAGTGGAGGACACATCTAAAGTGCCAAAGAGAGAGGTTATAGATGCAATGGAAGGTGAGAACCTCGATACATAGCTATCACTAGAGTTAGTGCTGAGGGAACTTGTGGGCCTGAAGATAGATAAGTCCCCTGTCCCTGTGGAATGCATCCCAGGGTATTGAAAGAAATGGCGGAAGTTATAGTAGAGGCTTTGGTGATAATTTACCAAAATTCTCTGGACTCTGGGCAGGTCCTAGTGGATTAAAAGGTGGAGGATGTTATGCCACTGTTCAAAAAGGGATGTAGGCAAACAGCAGGTAACTATAGGCCAGTTATTTTAACATCTGTAGTTGGGAAATGCTTGAAACTATCATTTTTAAGAAATAGCAAGGCATCTGGAAAGAAATGGATCATCAGGCAGATGCAGCATGGATTCAGCAAAGGCAGGTCCTGTTTGACAAACTTACTGGAGTTCTTTGAGGATATAACAGGTGCAGTGGATAGAGGGGAACAGATGGACATAATTTACTTGGATTTCCAGAAGGCTGTCAATAAGGAGCCGCATAAAAGACTTATCCATAAGATAAGGATGCATAGAGTTGGGGGTGATATATTAGCATGGATAGAGGACTGGTTAACTAATAGAAAACAGAGAGTTGGGATATATGGGTGTTACTCTATTTGGCAATCAGTGGTGTGCCGCAGGGGTCACTGCTGGGCCCGCAACTGTTCACGGTATACATTAACGATCTGGAAGAGGGGACCGAGAGTGTATCTAAGTTTGCTGATGATACTAAATTGAGTGGAAAAACAAATTGTGCAGAAGATACAGAGAGTTTGCAGAGACATATAGATAGGTTAAGTGAGTAGGCAGGGGTCTGGCAGATGGAAAACAATGTAAGTAAATGCAAGGTCACCCACTTTGGAAGGAAAAATGGAAGATTATTATTTAAGTGGTAAAAATGAGCAGTGTGCTGCTCTGCAGAGGGACTTGGGAGTACTCGAGTACTAATCACAAAAGGTTGGTTTGCAGGTGCAGCAGGCTATCAAGAAGGCAAGTGGAATGTTGGCCTTCATTGCCAGAGGGATTGAAATTAAGAGCAGGGAGGTTATGCTACAACTGTGAGGGTACTGGTGAGGCCGCACCTGGAGTACTGCATGCATTCTGGTCTCCTTACTTGAGGAAGGATGTACTGGCTTTGGAGGCAGTGCAGAGGAGATTCACCAGTTTGATTCCAGAGATGAGGGGGTTAGACTACAAGGAGAGATAGAGTTGCCTGGGACTGTACTCGTTGGAATTCAGAAAATTGAGAGGAGATCTTATAGAAACACATTGAGTTATGAAAGGGATAGATAAGATAGAGGCAGGAAAGTTGTTTCCACTGGTAGTTGAGATTAGAGCAAGGGGACATAGCCTCAAGATTTGGGGGAGTATATTTAGGATGGAGGTGAGGAGGAACTGTTTTTCCCAGAGAGTGCTTTATCTGTGGAATTCTCTGCCCAATGAAGCAGTGGAAGCTGCCTCAGTAAATACATTTAAGACAAGGTTAGATTGATTTTTGCACTGTAGGGGAATTGAGGGTTATGGGGAAAAGGCAGATGGGTGCCGATGAGTCCATGGCCAGATCAGCCATGATCTTACTGAATGGTGGAGCAGGCTCAATGGGCCAGGTGGCCTACTTCTGCTCCTGTTTCTTAATAAATTTTGAGAATGAGGTTACAAGTATATGGACTATAAAAGCTCTGCAAATATATAACAAGAGCCAAGTTAATGAGGATAATCATGGGTCACATAGTCAAAAATTGCAGAATCTATTGTGGGAAGCATATAAAAAAAAGGGCAGAGTATTTAAACAAATATTTTGAGGAAGAGAATGTAACATTTTCTAAAAATGCTAGGGAACTGAGATTCTAATGAAAACAACATTTTTAAAAATTAGCTTTAAAATTGCTTAAGAAGTTTATGGGACTAAAAGAAGTACCCATGGATATCATCATCCAAACTTCTATAGAATGCGGGATAGTTCCTGCAGATTTGAACATGGCAACATTTATATTAAATTATAACTAAATTATAATTTAAAGCTTGTAACTTTATTTTTATATAATTCATTATTCTTCATAATTGTTGAATGGAGTGGGACTTGATGACTATGCTTCCGCTCACTAAAGAAGTTTCATATCCGTGAAATTCTCTAGCGTAAAAGGTACAAATGCCAAGTTGATTTCAGGATTCATACAGCAAAATGTAGTTCTTGCATTGGTTGTGCAGTTGGTGGACAGTAGATCCTGATAGGTGGCGAACCTACTCCCCTCGATTCTTTAAACCCTACCAATAATTTTTTTAAAACCATAATGTTTATCTTTACGGCCAAATGAAGCAACAAATGACGTTTTGTAACTAAGAACAGTGAGAAGTTTTCACAGAACATGTCTCACGCCTTCTTGCTACAAGCTAGTTGGTTCAAGAATATGTGACTGAATGATGTGTTTTGAAATCCTTACAGACCTGGAGTACTTATCAGTATTTGGATAGTAAATGGTTGCAATAAGAATGCTATTTGGAAATTGTTATTTTTCAATATTTTAAAATATTAATATTTTTAATAGGTTAACAATTATATTTTAATTTGTTTCTGTTGTATTTTAATAGTAAAACCATGAATACATGTAAATAAGCAAAAGGACTCAATCTTTTTTCCTTAAGAAATCCATCATTATTGTTACTAATGAATGACAATCTCTGTTCATAATTATGACATGCAAGAGAATTTTTTAAAAAGATTATTGCCAATTTGGGCACTCATTCTCAAAAAAGAGTTTTCTGCCCCTCTTCAAGTAAATGTATCCTGGAGGAGGAGATGAGCTATATGACCCAGCTGAATGAATTTGTGTTTACTCTGGAGTGGAAACCCTAACTGTAGCCCAAAGCTGTTTGAAGTGAGATTTAAATGTCCAGCATTGAACTCCATAATGGAGATAGCTATTACTCTGAGCAAAGCTTCTCTCCTGTGTCACTCAGTAATCTCTTTTGCTTTGTGTTTCTCTCAGGCACTGGTGAAGCACATCCAGTCAAAAGGATACCCAAATGAGCGGTTTGAACTGGTCACCAACTTTCCACGCAGGAAGCTCTCCCACTTGGACTATGAAATTACACTTCAAGAAGCTGGACTGTGTCCTCAGGAAACTGTCTTTGTTCAGGAGCGAAATTAACCTGGGAGTGCAAAAAAGATTTTATACAAATGTTGCAAGATCTGGTTGGTTGGTGATAACCTGGCTTCAGCCTGAACAAGGAGAACTATGTATTTTCATCTTTTTACTGGACCCAGTGAGACAACTGATGTGAAGAAATTTGGTGATCTACACTCAATTCTTAATACTTTTTGATTCCCAAACGAAGAACCCTTTTTACTGGACCATAGAACACTGGATATAATTTTTGTTTTGTTATTCATAAAGTGTCCATCATTCTATGCTTGACCCATTACATTTGGACAATACCAGACATCAGTTTCATTTGTATTTGTCCCCCTACACCTGCTGGTCTTGGCAATGCTCCAAGTTGCCAAAACCAAAATCTACAAGAGCCTTGCATTTTTACTACTAGGAGGAAGCTTTCCTCGCACTAAGAGCAGTTCACTACAGGAATCGGTGGGGAACCAGGATGCAAAATGATGGGATTGGCATCCAAAAAGATTTGATTTTGTCTCTTGGTAGTGTTGCATATTTAGGCTGTAAGTGCGTGATAGGAATTTGATGTTGTTCACTATGATGCATCTTCAGTTGTCCTGATATCTTCAAACAACCCAGCTCAGGCCTGTGCTGGAATTCATGTCCTTATGTTATGGGTGGAGTTATTTCAGCATAGCCAGATATAATCTCATAGGTCTGGCATGCTGGGTCTAAAGCCACCAACTTTACTTTAGTCTGCACTTTTGAGGCACAAGTTGCTGTGGAATGATTATTTAATGCTTTAGTGCATCATTCCAAGATCAACAAGCTCTAAAACAGGGGTTCCCAACCTTTTTTATGCCATGGACCCCTAGCATTAACCGAAGGGTCCATGGATTCCAGGTTGAGAGCCCCTGCTCTAAAGGGACCCGAGGCAATCTAGCCCATCTGACTAGAGCAGCGAGTCCTGTGAAAACACATTTGATCCTTGACATTAAGCTAACAGAGTGAAGCTTCTATGTTCTGTAAAGCAAGGTTAATACTGAGGGTTTTTACATAGTCCATTATTCCATGTAAGGTCAAGAATTGAGTGATTGTGCTCATTTCTGTCAACATCAAACTTCAAGGTTTGTACCTGGTTCCTGACATAAATTTCTTTGTGATCCTGCTTATCATTCTGGTTTGTGTCATGTTACAAATTTGAGGGGTTGGATGAAGCAGGATCCTCCATGGTAAACTTTGGAGATGAGCAACCTACCCATTGAGAATGGTTTGAGGTGTAGTCAAGCCCCAAACTGTGATGGGTGAGAGTTGGGATAGGGATGTGGTAGTGATGGTGGTGCTAATGTGTGATTGATGCAGTTTTGGGGTTCAATGAAGGACAGTAAACAACTATGTATATCTGCCAGTACCATGGAGGGAGTGAGCAATGTTAGTGTGTCCTGCTGGGAACAATCAGTGTTTTATGGCTGTTTTCAGGCCTGGTCCTTCATTTTCAGAGGAGGAGAGGAATTTGAGAGAGTATATTGATAATAAGTATCTTTGGCAAAGTTGTATGAACACAGCGAGCAAATCTTGTATGGTTCTGCAGGCATTTGTACATACATGGAGAGAGCATGAAACACTGGAGACTATGTGCTAGGGGATGGTTGGTATTGAATTATTGTTTGGAACAGTTGGGACCCTTTGGGTGGGAGGGTGAGGGTTGGCAAAGGAGGAGATCGAACCCAAAAGGGACAATAGGGGTGGGGGTGGGTGGGAGCATTGTGCATTGAAGGGAAGGTGGACACCAATGAGAACAGTTAAGTGTGTCTGGGGTCAGGTAACTGTAAAGTAAGAATGTGTGAGACTGACTAAGAAAAAATAATTAAGTGGGAGGAGCTCTGTGTCACTTTGGAAAGAGCCATATTGGAAATAGACTGTTACCGTGTGTAATTAAGTATGGTGAGCATTGCATCATAGCAGAATAAGTCCCTTGTTCATTTTTTTTCTGCCAATTAAGGTTTTTGATCCCTGTAATTATCAATCAATTTTTCCAGCAGAGGCTATGAACATTCTGTACTCTGTGAAAGGAATAAACATTAGCAATTAAACAAGAATTTGATTGATGAAATAATGTTCAAAATTAGCCACTTTCAAGTTCACAGATATGGAAATTGTTGGGCTGTATTATAAACATGCTGGTGATAATGTAACTGGACAAGAGAGATCAGAAGTCTAATTGTGAAAAAAGATGGTCAATAATATTTGAATTCTGTCCACTGATTTTCTGCATTTAATCTGTAACTATCAGATATATGATATGATCTTGATCAATTCTTTGAAAATGTGGGAGAAAGGGTTACAATGGGGGAAATTAGTGAGGAATAGGATTGCTTTGTGAGCTGGCATGGGTTTGATGGACCAAAATGGCTCCGTGATTGTAAGAGAAGGTGATACCACACACAAAATGCTGGAGGGACTCAGCAGGCCAGGCAGCATCTGTGGAAAAGAGTACAGTCAACATTTCAGGCTGAGACCCTTCAGCAGGTCTCAGCCCAAACCATCAACTGTACTCTTTTCCATAGGTGCTATCTGGCCTGCTGAGTTCCTCCAGCATTTTGTGTGTGTTACTTGTATTTCAGCATTTGCAGATTCTCTCTTGTTTGTGAAAGGAAGATGGTAAATGGCTAAACAAAGCAGATCAATGCATCGCACACCCAGGTTCTGTAATCAATTCTTCATCCAAATCTCAATGAAATATTAAATCATGTCAGATTACTACGTGTTTTTAATAGTACTTCAGTTATTCAGTTTGTGAAACATGAGTTTATACTCCCAAGTAGACTGCCTGGATAAGATCTCCAAAGACTAGGCAGTTCCCACACATCTGACCAAGTGAACCAGTAAACTGAATAATTTGAACATTACAGGATTGCGTCAACCAATATCACATTTTGTAAACCTCAATCAATAAAATTTATAGTTTGCTTTTTAACAGCTGTATAGATGTATTTTTTACCCCAATTTTCAAAGATCATCTGGTTCTTGAGTTCATGGGGCCAGTTAAAGTGTTACAAAATATAGGAAAAGCTTGAGATGAGGACAGTATAAAACCAATAATACAAACAAAGCTATGAAGAAGGGTGGGGTTTTGATATGTACAAACCCCATTTTCAGAGAAGTTGGGATATTTTCCAAAATACAATAAAAACAAAAATCTGTGATATGTTAATTCACGTGAACCCTTATTTAACTGACAAAAGTACAAAGAAAACGTTTTCAATAGTTTTACTGACCAACTTAATTGTATTTTGTAAATATACACAAATTTAGAATTTGATGGCTGCAACACACTCAACAAAAGTTGGGACAGAGTTAAAATAAGATTGAAAAGTGCACAGAATATTCAAGTAACACTGATTTAGAAGACTCCACACTAAGCAGGCTAATTGGTAGCAGGTGAGTTATCATGACTGGGTGTAAAAGTAGCATCCATCAAAGGCTCAGTCTTTGCAAGCAAGGATGGGTTGTGGCTCACCCCATTGTGCCAAAATTCGTGAGTGAATTGTTAGTCAGTTCAAAAGGAACATTTCCCAATGCAAGATTGCAGAGAATTTAGGTCTTTCAACATCTACAGGACATAATATTGTGAAAAGATTCAGAGAATTCAGAGACATCTCAGTGCGTAAAGGGCAAGGTCGAAAACCACTATTGAATGCGCGTGATCTTCGAGTCCTCAGGCGGCACTGCCTAAGAAACCGTCATGCTACTGTGACAATTATAGCCACCCGGGCTCAGGAGTACTTCGGAAAACCATTGTCACTTAACAGTCCATCGCTGCATCCAGAAATGCAACTTGAAACTGTATTACTCAAGGAGGAAGTCATACATCAACTCTATGCAGAAACGCTGGCGAGTTCTCTGGGGCCGAGCTCATCTCAGATGGACTGAAAGACTGGAACCGTGTGCTGTGGTCAGATGAGTCCACATTTCAGCTAGTTTTCGGAAAAAACGGGCTTCGAGTTCTCCGTGCCAAAGATGAAAATGACCATCCTGATTATTATCAGCGAAAGGTGCAAAAGCCAGTATCTGTGATGGTATGGGGGTGCATCAGTGCCCATGGCATGGGTGAGTTGCATGTATGTGAAGGTACCATTGACTCTGAGGCGTATATTAGGATTTTAGAGAGACATATGTTGCCATCAAGGCGACATCTCTTCCCAGGACGTCCATGCTTACTTCAGCAGAACAATGCCAGACCACATTCTGCACGGGCTACAACAGCGTGGGTTTGTAGACACAGAGTGAGTGTGCTTGACTGGCCTGCTGCCAGTCCAGATCTATCTCCTATTGAAAATGTATGGCACATCATGAAGAGGAGAATCAGACAATGAAGACCACGGACTGTTGAGCAGCTGAAGTCTTATATCAAGCAAGAATGGACAAAATTTCCAATTGCAAGTCTACTACAATTAGTATCCTCAGTTCCAAGATGATTAAAAAGTGTTATTAAAAGGAAAGGTGATGTAACACAATGGTAAACATGCCTCTGTCCCAACTTTTGTTGAGTGTGTTGCAGCCATCAAATTCTAAATTTGTGTATATTTACAAAATACAATTAAGTTGGTCAGTAAAACTATTGAAAATCTTTTCTTTGTACTTTTGTCAGTTAAATAAGGGTTCATGTGAATTAACATATCACAGACTTTTGTTTTTATTGCATTTTGGAAAATATCCCAACTTCTCTGAAAATGGGGTTTGTACTGTATGAGTGGCCAGAGAAAAACAATATTCCGCATAAATAACTTGTATTCTCCCCTCCCCCACCTTCACTGTTACTTAAAACTAACTGGTTTTCTCTTTTTCTCAACCATTTTCTCTCTACAGTAGATGCCTGATCAGCTGAGTGTTTCCTGTATTTTTAAAATTTCAAACTTCCAGCATCTTCAGATTTTCAGGTAAGGCGAGATCGGGGCAGATAACCAAAAGCTTAGTCTGTATACTAATATAACACCTTGGTGATGACATGACTATCGTCATAGAAATTACAATAAGAGTTCCTCAAGTGGTTAGGCTTTGAAGGCTATAGGACTGGAAGGAATTACAGAAATTAATTAGCAGAATTTTTAACCATAGAAAGTTTGAGAGATACAGAATTAAAAATATTTAAAACTTTAACTGAGGTGAGTAGTGATGGTAGGTCTTTGGATATTTCAAGTTATGACACAGGCTTACACTTAGCTAGAGAGTAGGTATGACATGCTGGCTAGGGATGTGTTTGACTCAAGTCTAGATGACAGGGTTCCAACAGTGATTGGGTTTGGGCAGATGTGATATTAAAAGCAGAAATAATACTTTTACTTTGTGCTGTGAGCGTGTGTAAGCCCATCCTCAGGTCCCACATCAGTTTGTAAGCAGTTCATTTTGGCTGCATGTGAAGCTGATGGCCAGTGAAAAGTGTAAGTGTCATGGATCAATGGCTTCAGCATTCCCTCTGTAATGGAAGATGCCTATACGGACCTTCAGATATTAATTCAGTTACCTAAGAACATTGAAGGAGAGTGTGAGAGTTGGATACAGAAACATAGAAAACCTACAGCACAATGCAGGCCCTTCAGCCCATAAAGTTGTGCTGAACATGTCCCTACCTTAGAAATTACTAGGCTTGCCCATCGCCCTCTATTTTTCTCAACTACATATACCTATCCAAAAGTCTCTTAAAAGACACTATCGTATCCGCCTCCACCACCGTCGCCAGCAGCCCATTCCACACACTCACCACTCTCTGAGTGAGAAAACATACCCCTGACATCTCCACTGTACCTGCTCCTCATCACCTTAAACCTGTGTCCTCTTGTGGCAACCATTTCAGCCCTGGGGAAAAAGCCTCTGACTATCCACACAATCAATGCCTCTCATCATCTTATACACCTCTATCAGGTCACCTCTCATCCTCTGTCTCCAATGGAGAAAAGGCCGAGTTCACTCAACCTATTCTCAAAAGGCATGCTCCCCAATCCAGGCAAGTGTCCTTGTAAATTTTCTCTGTACCCTTTCTATGGCTTCCACATCCTTCCTGTAGTAAGGCAACCAGAACTGAGCACAGTATTCCAAGTGGGGTCTGGCTGGGGTCCTATATAGCTGCAACATTACCTTTTGGCTCCTAAACTCAATTCCAACATTGATGAAGGCCAATACATAGTACGCCTTCTTAACCACAAAGTTAACCTGTGCAACAGCTTTGAGTGTCCTGTGGACTGGGACCCCAAGATCACTCTGATCCTCCACACTACCAAGAGTCTTACCATTAATACTATATTCTGCCATCATATTTGACCTACCAAAATGAACCACTTCACACGTATCTGGGTTGAACTCCATCTGCCACTTCTCTGCCCAGTTCTGCATCCTATCAATGTCCTGTTGTAACCTCTGACAGCCCTCCACACTATCCACAACACCTCCAACCTTTGTGTCATCAGCAAACTTATTAACCTGTCACGAAGAGTAAGGGTCCAGAACAGGTCCCTGAGGCACAACACTGGTCACCGACCTCCATGCAGAATATGATCCATCTACAACCACTCTTTGCTTTCTGTGGGCAAGCCAGTTCTGGATCCACAAAGCAATGCCTCCTTGGATCCTATGCCTCCTTACTTTCTCAATAAGCCTTGCCTGGGGTACCTTATCAAATGCCTTGCTGAAATCCATATACACTACATCTACTGCTCCAAATTCATCACTGTGTTTAGTCACATCCTCAAAAAATAGACTGGACATGGGCATGCAGGCTTTTCTTTTTGTGTTTTGCTGAGGAGACAATAGGAAAGCAATCCAGGATTTGTGGTGGGTGGATAATAGTGAGGCATGTGGACACAAACAATTGTAGTTGGTTCTCTGGGTCAATTCGATAGATGAGATTGGAATTGGACAAGTGCATTCTTGCCCAGTCAGACAAGGATGGAGAAAGGTGGTGTAGTTGGCACCTAAACATACTGCATTAAGAAGATGGGACAGAATATGTTAGGAGTGTCCAGGAAGGATTCCTGACACAATATGTGGACAGGCGAACTAAAGTAGGGGCCAAACTGGTTCTGGTACTAAGCAATGAACCTGGACAGGTGTCAGACCTCTCAGTTGGTGAGCATTTTGAAGACAGGGATAGGAGCAAATGGTATGGGAAAATATTTATTTGAGGGACGGGGAATTATGGAGCTTTTAGGCAAGAACTTGGCATAAATTGGGAACAGATGTGCTCAGGGAAACGCACAGTGAAAATGTGGACTTTGTTTAGGGAGCACTTGCAAGTTCTGCATAGGTTTGTCCCATAGAGGTGGGGAAAGGAATGTAAGATAAAGGGTCCATGGCTGACAAGTTCTAGATGGTTACAAGGTAGCCAGGAAGGAGCTTAAGAATGGACTTAGGAGAACTAGAGGGGGGGCATTCTACACAGGAGGATGGCGAGAGTGAGGGATCAGGGGTAGAAGAGGAACCATGTGCCTGGAGTCAGAAGAGGTAGGGGAGGTCCTTGGTCCTTGGTACTTTGCTTCATTGTTCACCAGTAAGAAGAACCTTGACATTTGTGAGGACAGCAGGCTGATATGTTTGAATATACTGGCTATAGGAAAGGATGTGCTGGAACTTCTGAGGGAACTTCCAGCTACTATGGGAAATGAGGGAAGAATTTGCTGCTCCTTTGGCAATGGCCTTTACATCCTTGCCACAGGAGTAGTACTGGATGATTAGACAGTGGCAAATGTTATCCCTTTACTCAAGAAAAGTTATAGGGATAACTCTGGGAATTATAGACCACTGAGTCTTACTTCAGTGGTAGACAAATTTTTGGAGAAGATTCTTAGAGGCAGGATTTATAAGCATTTGAATAGTCTGATAAGGAATAGTCAGCAATGCTTTGTTGGAAGCAGGTCATGCCTCAAGAGTGTGATTGAATTTTTTGAGGATGTGATAAAGTATATTGATAACTGTGGATTTTAGTAAGTCATTTGATAAAGATTCCCCATGATAGGCATATTCAGAAATTCAGGAGGCAGGAAATCTAGGAAAACCTGGCTGCTTGGATTCAGAATTTGCTTGCCAAGAAAACAAAGGGTGGTAGTTGATGAAGCACATTCTGCCTGGAAGTTGGTGTTCCGTGGGGATCTGTTCTGGGATCCCTGCTCTTCGTGATTTTTATAAGTAACGTGGATAAGAAAGTGAAAGGGTGTGTTAATAAGTGCAGATGGCACAAAGATTGGTTGAGTTATGGATAGTGTAGAAGTTCGTTGTATGTTTCATTGGGACATTAATGGGATGTAGAGCTGGACTGAAGTGGCAGATTGAGTTCAACCCAGAGAAGTATGGTCTGATTCACTTTGGAAGGAGGAATTTGAAGGCTGAATACAGTGTTAATGGCATGATTCTTCACATTATAGAGGAAGAGAGAGATCCTGGAGTCCACATCGATAGGTCCCTCAAAGTTGCTACGCAAGTTGATAGGGTGGTTAAGAAAGCATATGGCGTGTTCATTAGTCAGGGAATTTAGTTCAAGAGCAGCAAGATAACGTTGCAGCTCTATAAAATCCTGGTCAGAAAACACTTGGAATATTGTGTTTAGTTCTAGTCGCCTCATTATAGGAAGTTTCTGGACGTTTCCACGAGGGTGCTTCATAGAATGAAGAGCATGTTTTGTGATGATAAAATGAACGATCTAGGGCTTTTCTCTTTGGAGTGAAAGGAAGATGAGAGGTGACTTGATAGAGGTATACAAGATGATTAGAGACACAGAGTGCACAGCCAGAGATATTTCCCAAAGGAAGAAATAGTTAATACCAGGGTCCTGACGAAGGGTCTCGGCCCAAAACGTCGTCAGCACTTCTCCCTATAGATGCTGCCTGGCCTGCTGTGTTCCACCAGCATTTTGTGTGTTGTTTGAATTTCCAACATCTGCAGATTTCCTCATGTAATACCAGGGAGTTTAATTTTAAGGTGATTGAAGGAAAATATAGGAGGGGTTTTAAATATTTTCACACAGTCCTGCCAGAGTGGTAGATACATTGGGGCTTTTAAGAAAGTCTTAGACAGATGAGTAATAGAAAGATGTAGGGTTATATAAGAGAAAATGATTAGATTGATCTTAAGAGAATGTTAAAATGTCGGCATGACTTCATTGGCCAAAGTGCCTGTACTGTGTTGTAGTGTTCTATGTTTTACATTCAAAGGCTGCAGGCGAGTTGAGTTGAAAGTATGAGGGAATGATGGACTTAACCAAGAAGAGGCAAGGAAGAAATGACCTTAGAGGTGATTTTAAGAGCATTGAAGGGTTTGGACTGTTGGTGCCGATCATTTCATAACAAGGATTTTTAACATTGAATTATAGTTACATAGTTAAATTGAAAGAGAAAGCCATCATTTTACATCCTTGTGTCAAGAGTCTTAACAGACTCCAATTGTAACTCATACCTTTCAGTTCAGGATGGCTAAATAAAAAGCTAGTCCTCTACTGATTGATTATAAAACTCCTAATTGGCAAATCATCTTTTGTGGAGGGTGTACAAAATGAATCTGCCCTCTTTGAGCATTGTGTCCAGATTCTATCATGTTTGGGCGATCCCTGCGGAAAGCAGAAAGTGGCGGGGGGGGGGGGGTGGGAGAGGAGGGAAAGATGCGCTTGGTGGTGGGATCCCGTTGGAGGTGGCGGAAGATATGGAGAATTGTGGGCTGGACTGGAGGCTGGTGAGGTGAGGACAAGAGGGACCCTATCCCTGGTAGGGTGGCAGGAGGGTAGACGTGCGCGAAATGAAAGATGCGGTTGAGGGTAGCGTTGATGGACGAAGAGAGGCTGAGTCAGATCTGCCGAACGTCACATGACGTGGTCAGAATAAGTTTTTACTGTCAACCAACTTTGTTTCAAAGACAGCAGGGGAGCTGTGTCGCCAGTGGTTTAGTCCCATCCCTTTCCGGTCAGGAGTGAGTCCAGAAGGAGGTATAGAGGCTTGAAAAGAGCAGGACATCCCGGCGACGACTTCATTTTCCAAGAGTTACCTTTGGCTTCGGAGTCACAGGCAGTATGGGCGCTGGCTGCTGTGCTCGCTGTATAGCCTTGTGTCTCATACCTCTGGCACTTACCTCCATGGTGGCCAGTCTCGCTTTGCTTTTCCCAAATGGAGAAACTGTCCACTTAATGAAGAATCATATCCCCTGGACGATCATGGCTCAGGTCGGACTTTGGGGAAGCGGATTATTGGTAAGTTTATTTACTTAGAACGTGGGGTTACATTCCAGCAATGATCAGCCTTAAACGTGTAGAGAAGAATTCGTGCCCGACTAGTGTACACGCTGATATACGAGAACAATTGTAATCTGCATCAAATGTTGCTTAGGGAAGTTGCTTTTACGACGATGTAACCCAAAGTAGGAAAATAGAATCCCGCTAAGTCAGAGCGGACTGTTTGGTACCGGTATACTGGAACGGCTTGGCGAGGGATGTATGCTTTTTGTGGGTTCAGAGCTGTTCTACTGTATCAAATCAGCCCTGTTCAGATAATTTGCGCATTCATATTATGGCAGGCGGTATGCGCTTCAGTGTAAAGACATCTGGACGATGTCTGTCCTTTCTCACAAGCTTGTCTGCGACTTCCAAAGGCTTTCTTTCTGTCTGCCCTGTTCAGTTCCACTATTCTCATCTGGAAAACCACAACAGTGAACAAACTGATTGTTCAATCCTGTCACTCGCTTATTTCACGCGTACGTCTAAACATGGCGGAATGCATCGTTTGCATCGGGATGTACTGGGCAACGTGGTGTGCTAACCCCAAGCCGTATGTCTTTGGAAGGTGCGAGGCAGAGAGGAGATGGGTGGGGACAGCTGGTCTCCGACTCCATGCCGACCAGGGTGAAGCCCGTCCTTCGTCATGACCTCAGGTCATGAAACGCCGTTCTTTACAGGTAGCCTCTGTGCATTGCAGCAGTGGCTATAAGAGTTCGCTGTGGGAGCAATAAATATGCAATAAGTTGGTTTGCAAACGCAATAAGGAATCAAAGTTTGGTAGCGTAGTCTCGCGGGGATACCTGTATATTGGAAGAGCTTGGCGAGAGACGGACCTTTTTTGTGAGTTCACGGGTATTGTGTTGGGTGATTACACTGTGGTAACTGTACCTGTTCTCTAACCTTGTCTGTCTAGCACTCTTGATAGGGGTTGTGGAAACCGCCTGGCGGGACCCGTGTTAACCTTACAGGTACAGGAGAGGAGGGGTAGGTCTCGCTGCTAGATGAAGACAAGGGAAGGTAAGGGAAAGAGCAAGGGAAATGGAGGGAGCTGAACTACAAAGTGGAAATAAACAGGGATAAACACGAGAAAATCTGCAAATGCTGGAAATCCGAACAACACACACAAAATGCTGGAGGATCTCAGCAGGAAAAAATACAGTTGACGTTCCGGGCCAAAACCCTTCGGCAGAACAGAGATAAAAGCGTTTTGGGATTTTTTTTTAAAAAAAACGGAGTCTCGGGGTTCAAGGAGTTCAGCAGTGGGGGAAAGTTTAGGTTACGGTGTTGTGCGATCAGAGAAGGGGTAAGAAGCAGCACAGAACAGGATTTCACTCAGGAAATCCAGACACACTCAGTAGGTAAGGCAACATTTCTGGGGAGAGAAATAGGTTAATGTTTTAGCCCTGAGTCCCTTCGTCAAAAATGGAAGAATTAGTCCTCTAATGTCTCCCCACTCCTCCACTCCAACCGAATTTAAAACAAAACCTTTTCGCAATACTGATGTCGTTTCTCTGAACCGCAATGAAAGCGTTTCTCTCTATACAGTCGTCAGCGGAACTGCCTTCATCAGAGCTTCAGTCTTCTTTTGGGTTCATTTCACATTTCCTGAAGTTTCCGGGGTGATTACGGTAAATAACTCCACAAAAGTTTTTATTTTTTTGTGATTCAAATTTTTATTATTTATTCTTATTTTACAAAGCAGCACAACATATCATAGAGCAGATACAGTACAGCATATTTACAGACATCCCATGACAGGAAAACATATAAAACTAAGAAACAGAAAAAAACTTCTAATTTAAGTTTAAATTAACATACAACCAAAATTGTGACGGACACAAGCCCTGCCTCATGTTTGAGCAGGCGTTCCTAGAGCAATTGCCCGAGGACATACTGCCGATGCAGATTTCAGCGACCCCCAGAAAGTGGCGGCCCGGGCCAACGTGCTGTGGAAAGCCAAGAGGGAGAGCGTCGGTCAGATTGCCAGGCCACGCGCCCGACAGCAGACCAGACCAGGCCCGGCAGGGGGGTGCACACAACACAGAGGCAGGAGTGAGGAGGTCAATGAACAGTGGTGCTTCTACCACCAGCGGTGGGGCACAGAAGCCCGCCCTGCCAGGGCAAGCTGCCGCTAATGCCTATGGCGGCTGACCACCAGGACAGCCTCTTGTACATCTGGGACAAACAGTCGGGATGCCGCTTCTTGGTCGACACCGGAGCGGAGATCAGCGTCTTGCCCCCCGACGGGGTACGACACCTGCAACAGGAAGCCAGGACCCACCCTGAGGGCCGCAAACGGCAGCACAATACAGACCTACGGCACCTGCACAGTGTAGCTACAGCAGACCAGACCAGGCCCGGCAGGGGGGCGCACACAACACAAGAGGCAGGAGTGAAGAGGACAGTGAATAGTGGTGTTGCTACCACCAGCGGTGGGGCATAAAAGCCCACCGTTGTCATCCGCCCTGCAAGGGCCAGGGCCAGGGCCAGGGCCAGCTGCCACTAATGACTATGGCGGCTGGCCACCAGGACAGCCTCTTGTACGTATGGGACAAGCAGTCGGGACGCCTCTTCTTGGTCGACACTGGAGTGGAAATCAGCGTCTTGCCCCCGACGGGGTACGACACCCGCAACAGGAACCCAGGACCCACCCTGAGGGCTGCAAATGGCACCTGCACAGTGTAGCTACAGTTCGGCTCCAGCCGGTTCACATGGGACTTCACACTGGCCGCGGTGGCCCAACCACTCCTGGGGGCGGACTTTTTGCGAGCTCACAGCCTGCTGGTCGACTTGCAAGGGAGAAGACTGGTCCACGCCGACACTTTGCAGACGTTCTCCCTGGGTGAAGCCAAGTTGCCGGCCCCACACCTGGACTCCATCACGCTGTCGGACAACAAATTCACCAGAATCCTGGCGGACTTTCCATCGATTCTGGCACCGCAGTTCACGGCAGCCATGCCCAGACACAGGGTACAGCACCACATTCTGACCCAGGGACCACCCCTCCACGCCTGCGCATGAAGGCTCCCCCCGGAAAAGCTCCGCCTGGCAAAGGAGGAGTTCCAGAGGATGGAGGAATTGGGGATCGTACGGAGGTCTGACAGCCCGTGGGCCTCCCCCCTGCACATGGTGCCCAAAGCAGCCGGGGGTTGGAGACCATGCAGCGACTACCGCAGGCTGAACGAGGCTACCACAACGGACCGCTACCCTGTGCCGCACATTCAGGACTTTGCAGCAAACCTGCACGGGGCAAGAATCTTTTCCAAAGTAGACCTCGTCCGGAGATACCATCAAATCCCGGTGCACCCTGAAGACATCCCCAAAATAGCACTCATCACCCCGTTCGTCCTTTTCGAGTTCCTCCGCATGCTGTTCGGCCTGAAGAATGCCGCACAGACGTTACAGCGGCTAATGGATGCGACCTGGACTTTGCGTTCATCTATTTGGACGACATCCTTACAGCCAGCAGTAGTCATCAGGAGCATCTGTCCTACCTCCGCCAGCTCTACTCCCACCTGAGTGATTTTGGCCTCAGGATCAACCTGGCCAAATGCCAGTTCGGTCTCGATACCATCGACTTCCTGGGCCACAGGATTACCAAAGACGGGGCAACACCTCTGCCCGCCAAGGTAGACGTGATCCACCACTTTGCCCGGCCCAACACAGTCAACGGCCTGCAGGAGTTTGTTGGTCTGGTGAACCTCTACCACCGTTTCCTCCCCTCAGCAGCCCGTATCATGCGCCCTTTGTACACGCTGATGTTGGGTAAAGGCAAGGACATTACTTGGGATGAGGAGGCCACGGCCGCTTTCGTCAAAGCCAAGGAAGCCTTGGCAGATGCCGCGATGCTGGTGCACCCCAGAACGGTCGTTCCAACTGCCCTCACAGCGGACACATCAAACACAGCAGTCAGTGGGGTGCTGGAGCAGCTCATCGAGGGGCGCTGGCAACCCCTGATGTTCTTCAGCCAGCACCTACGACCACCCGAACTCAAGTACAGCGCTTTCGACCGGGAGCTGTTGGCACTGGATCTGGCAATCCAGCATTTCAGGCCCTTCACCGCATTCACGGAAGTGTCCGATCCTAGTCGGCTCGCCAGCAGTGACATCTGTCCTACATCTCCGAGTACACGACGGACATCCAGCATATCTCGGGAAGGGACAACGTCGTGGCGGACGCACTCTCCAGACCAGTTGTCCAGGCTCTGTCCCTGGGGGTGGACTATATAGCTCTGGTGGAGGTGCAGCAGGCAGAGGACGAGATGCCCAGCTACAGAACCGCAGTCTTGGTTTAGCAGCTGCAGGACTTTCTCGTAGGCCCAGGTGAGAGGACCCTCCTGTGCGACGTGGCTACTGGCCAACCTCGCCCCATCGTCCTGGCAGCCTGGCGGCGTCAGGACAACCTTCCGGCTGGTCTCCAGCAAGTTCGCGTGGCATGGACTTCGCAAACAGGTCAGCAAATGGGCCAAAACGTGCACACAGTGCCAAGCAGCCAAGGTGCAGCGGCACACCAAAGCCCCGCCGCAGCAGTTCTCCAAAGTTATATCTACGAAGTTATATTTCCTCTGCAAATCCGCATACGACATAAAAATCCCATTTTCATAGAGATCACCTACTGTATTTACACCTTCAATCCTCCATTCTTTCCAGTACACCATTCTTTCCCCAATGCATATCGCAGGGTTATTCCAGAGTATAACTGATTTAAATGTGACATTTTACAAGCTTTATGAATTGTACTCCACACACTCCTTGAGTGAAATAGTATAGGATTTAGATTAGTCTTGTTTTCCACATGTTGGGAGAGAATGTTAAGGGGAGAATGTGGTGCAGCCAAGCTCCGTTCTATAACTACCCAATCTAAATCAACATCAGCTCTGTCCCAATGTTTAGCTAACTTGGTCATTTCAAAGGATAATTTATATGCCCTGACGTCTGGTAGACTGAGCCCTCCCATGTCCCTGGACATGTACACCTTACTCATTTTAATTCTGGGCTTCTTCTTATCCCACAGAAAGTCACTGATAATTTTGTTGTATTGCTTGTAGATCAAATCTGAAATATTTAAAGGAAGCATCAAAGAAAGATAGTTAAACTGAGGTGCTATGACCATTTTAACTACATTGACTTTACCCCAGAGTGATAGTCGCAGTGCTCCCCACTTATACTGATTATTTCTTATCCTACCCAACAACGGATCATAATTTAAAGTAATTATTTCATCCAAACTCTGACTGAGTTTGACCCCCAGATACTTCATTCCAACTGGCTCCCATCTGAAATTAAACTGAGAGACTGAATTTGAATAACACAATTTTGACATTGGCATAGCCTCAGATTTACTGCAGTTGATTTTATAACCAGACACTTCAGAATATAATTGAATTGTTTTCATTCATGGGGGTAAGGAATTAGGAGGGTCACTAATCAGGAATAAAATATCATCAGCATATAGCATCAACTTATGCTCCTTTACACCTCCCTTCAGCCCTCTAATATTTGGACCTGCTCTAATCATGACTGCCAACGGTTCCAAAAAAAATCATAAGTAACAGTGGGGAGAGGGGGCATGTACCCTGTGAAATGTTGAAAAATGGGGATATGATATTATTTGTAATAACTGTAGCCTTAGGGTTTTTATACAAAATTCTAATCCATGCTTTAAAGATAGAGCCAAACCCAAAGAATGACAAGGCCATGGCTAACAATCTCCACTCAACCTTGTCAAAGGCCTTTTCGGTGTCCAGGGAGATGGCAGCAACTGGGATACTACTTGGGGAGTTCAGCTACATTAAGTGCAGTAATCTCCTTAAATTGTCAGTTGGGGATCTGCCTTTAATGAAGCCAACCTGGTCAGTGTTAATTATAGATGGCAATACTTTCTCTAATCGTGAAGCCAGTATTTTAGTCAGTATCTTACAGTCCCCATTAATTAAGCTTATAGGCCTATAATTGGAAGGGTCTATTGCATCCCTGTCTTTTTTTGGGATCAACGATATTAATGCTTCATTAAATGTATTAGGTAAAGATTCCAAATTAAATACTTCTGAATAGATTTTTGTTAGAATAGGAGCCAATATGTCCAGAAATTTCTTATAATACTCAACTGGGAAGCCATCCATACCTGGAGATTTCCCCACTTTCATAGCCGCAATAGCCTGTCTGACCTCATCCTCAGTAATTGGGGCATTCAAGAACTCCGCTTGTTGTGGGGGTAATGTAGGCAATTTTATGTTAGCAAAAAACTGATTCAGCTCCTCCTGGTCTTGATTAAATGGTGATGCATATAGATCTCTTCTAAATTTCAGTGCTTCAACATGTTTCCTGGACAAATGCAACATCAACTTGTTTACCTTTAAAGTATGATAAAATCTTTTTCCTCTTGATTGGGTTTCCACACCCATTAATGTTCCATGATATAAAATTAACCATTTTCATGTCTTAAACTTCATGCACACGTTGCAAAAATATACATTTTCCCGGATGACTGTCTGGAATGCAATAATTCCAAAAAAAATCCAAAGAAAAACCTGCTGAACTCTATCCCTGTGCTCGATTATTGCCAATAAACACTGCAAATGCTGCGCTTTCAAACAATTAAACAACCAACATAACCCAAAACCAGCGATAATATATTCCTGCCAGATTAACTAACAAATGAAAACAAATAGGCCAGATAAACTCTACAAAGAAACAGAAAAGAAAGAGACACATGATATGGTCTGCGAAGTACCGTGCCAGCTAGTAGGCCTAGCACTAAACAGACGGCTTTATCCAGCTCCCCACCCACCCTGTTGTACTTCACCTATTACTGTCTCTCAGTCAATGCCAGTGCCGCACTTTCATGAATGAATTTCACTGCTGCTGCAGTAGTAAAGAACTTGTTCTTTCCTTTCCACGTGAAGCATAGAACTGCTGGATAAGTGAGTGTATACCTCACGTTGACTCTTTGCAGCCGTAGACATGCCCTCCGTTTTTCAGCCAATTCCCTGGACATATCCGGAAAGAAGGAGACTTTGCATCCCTCCCACTCAACTCCTCTTTTTGCTTTGGGCGCTTGCAGCACTTTCTCTCTGGCCGAAGAGCACAAGAATCGTATTAATACCAGCCTGGGGTGGGGGGGGGGGACAATCCTTGCCCGGCCTCAGAACCGGGAC
This sequence comes from Hypanus sabinus, assembly GCF_030144855.1. Lineage (NCBI taxonomy): Eukaryota > Metazoa > Chordata > Chondrichthyes > Myliobatiformes > Dasyatidae > Hypanus > Hypanus sabinus. The sequence goes on along the minus strand of NC_082707.1, from coordinate 95,097,506 downwards.
CCGGTGCACCCTCTCAATCTCAAACTCTGTGTTCAGTTCGACGCCAAATCCCTCGGGCATGGTTCCTTGCACACTTAATCAGACCGCCCGTTTCTGCACCCACCTTTAGACCGACCAGCCTGACGTTGTTCCGTCTGCTGCTGTTCTCAAGCTCCTCGACACGGCTCCACAGCAGGTCCAAGCGTTTATTATTCTGCTCGCTGGCACCCACCGGTTGCACAGTGGCATCCTCCACACTGCAGAGGCGACCCTCGGCTTCCATCAGCCTCTCTTGAATGGCATTGTTCTTCAACTCCATTGTCGTTCCTTTAATTGTAGGTACATCGGTAGCCACCCCGAGCAGAATGGAACTTCTACGGCTAACCTCAGCCAGTAAATTCTCCGTGTTGGAGCCGGTCCGTCGGTGTAGTTAGTGTGCCTTGAGCTTTGGATTGCGGGCCCTGTCTCATAGCCACGTGGCTTGCTGTAGCCCTCTTCGAAGGTCTTGGCATTGCACTGAATTATCTCGCAAAGTTGTTATTTTTTAGTGAAAAAAGTAGTTTTTAACTGTAGAACAGTTGTATTCGAATAAGGCAGGATAAATATGCTCTAATTGATAGAATTTTATGGTGGGTTGTCGGAGCTCCACTAACATGCAGCCATCCTGTCCGGCACCCACGTGACGTCCCCACCAAAAGTTTTTATTTTAATTTTGCCCTTACAGCACCAGGATCCAAATAAAACTATGATCACAACTTGGTTATAATTGTGCAGGACAAGGCATGTTCAGACATGGGTGTTTCCAAACATGAGATTCCACAGATGCTTGAATTTCAGTGCAACACACACAGAATGCTGGAGGAACTCAGCAGGTCAGGCAGCATCCATGGAAATAAATAAGCAGTCGGCGTTTCGGGCCGAGAACCTGGTTTGTCTTCTACATTGTACTATAGGTGAGGACAGTGTAGGCCAGTTGGTTATAATATCCTAACAGCTACACAACCTTGTTACATTTCCTGAATTAGCACTGCTTCCATTTTGTCTGATGAGTGAGTCTAGGCAGTTATTAAGGATGCTTCAATATGTAATGGTACGCAGTTGTGAAGCTTGAGTTTGACGTTGTATGAGTTAGATAATATAGAACATAGAAACTTACAGCCCATTACAGACCCTTCAGACCACAATTTTGTGCCAACCATGTAACCCACTCCAGACACTGCCTAGAATTTCCCTACAGCATAGCCCACTATTTTTCTAAGCTGCCCCTAAAGACCCTATTATATCCACTATCACTGCTGTGCATCCCACACACCCAGCACTCTCTGTGAAAAACTTACCCCTGACATCCCATCGATACCTATTTCCAAGCACCTTTAAACTATGAGAAACAATGGTTGGTCAGGGGCTGTTGTTAATTGCCGAATCCGGAGTGATAGAGATATACGGCACAGAAACGTACAACACAGGATAGGCTCTTCGGCCCACGATGTCTGTGCTGACCATGTTGCCAAGTCTAACGAATCCCACTTGCCTGCACATGATCTATATCCCTCCGTTCCCTGTCAGTTCGTGTCCCTACGTACCTCTTAAATGTCACTATCATATCTGCTTCCACCACCAACCTGGGCACCACCACTCTCTTGTAAATTCAAACGTACACATGTTTGCTCAGTTAGAACAGTAGGGGTGCCAGGCAGGATAGTGGAAAGCTCCTCTTGCAAGATGTGGGATGGCAGGGAGACTGCCATTGTCCACGACCACTACAATCGCAAGAAGTGCAACAGGCTGCAGCTTCTAACACTCCACATTAAGGAGCTGGAACTGGATGAGCTCCAGATTGTTCAGAAGGCTTGAGGGGTGATCGATAGGACATAAGGAAAGATGGTTGCATACAATGTGCAGGACACAGTAAATTGGGTGATGGTCAGGAAGGGGGAAAGTGTTTCACAGCCAGTGTAGAGTACCCCTGTGGCCACCCCACTCAACAACACGTATACCACTTTGGATGCGCTTGGGGGGTGGGGGGGGGTGACCTAGGAGAGGAAGGTTACAGCAGTCAGGTCTCTGGCACTGGGTCTGGTTCTGACTCAGAAGAGAACATAGAACATAGAATAGTACAGCACATTACAGGCCCTTCGGCCCACAATGTTGTGCCGACCCTCAAACCCTGCCTCCCATATAACCCCCCCCACCTTAAATTCCTCCATATACCTGTCTAGTAGTCTCTTAAAGAAGGTGCAGAAGAGGCGAGCTGTGCTGATAAGGGTTCAGTTAGTTAGGGGGACGGACAAGAGGTTCTTTGTGCAAGAACGAGATTCCCAGATGGTTTGTTGTCAGGGTCCAGGACATCTCAGACTAAGGCCTCAACATTCTTCAGTGGGAGGGTGAATAGCCAGAGGGCTCGATCCAATGGCAAAGGTAGCAAGAGTTACGATATTTTGCAAAGTGAATTCAGAGTGACACAATAGACAGTGGAGAGGTTGTGGAGACAGATGCTGCTGAGACCTCAGACAAAGACAGGAATCAAAAGATTGAGCGTGGTGTGACTAATGTCTTGAGCTGCATGTATTTCAATGCAGGAGGTATTGTAAGAAAGGCAGATGAATTCAGGACACATGTAATTATGATATTGTAGCTATTAGTGAGACTTGGTTTCAGGAGGGGCAGGACTAGCAGCTCAGTATTCCAGGGTCCCGATGTTTTAGATGTGAAAGAGTGGCAGGGATTAAAGGAGAAGGGATGGCATTACTAGTCAGGGGAAATGTCACGGCGGATGGGAAAATGAGTTAGAAATGGCAGACGGAATTTAATGCAGACAAGTGTGGCGTGTTACACTTTGGTAGGACAGACCAGTGAGCGGTAGGGCACCGAGGAGTGTGGTAGAACAGAAGGTTCTGGGAATATAGGTCCATCATTCACTGGAAGTGACATCACAGGTAAGTAGGGACCTACAGAAAACTTTTGGCACATTGGCTTTCATAAATCTAAGTACTGAATAGAGGACATGGGATGTTATGTTGAAGTTGTAAAAGATGTTGGCGAGGCCTAATTTGAGTACTCAGTGAAGCTTGGTCACCTACCTACTGGAAAGATGTAAACAAGGTTGAAAGAGTGCAGAGAAAAATTAGAAGGATGTTACTGGAACAAGAGGACCTGAGTTATAAGGAAAGATTGAGTAGGTTAGGACTTTATTACTTTGAACGTAGGATATTGAGGGGAAGTTTGATAGAGGTCATGGGTTTAATGTGAAAGGTGAAAAGCTTAAGGGAAACATGAGGGGAAACTTCACTCAGGGGGTCATGGGAATGTGGAATGAGCTGCCATCGCAAGTGGTGGATTTGAGCTCAATTTCACCATTTAAGAGAAGTTCTGGTAGGTGCATGGAGGCAGGGGCAAGGAGGCCTATGATCCCAGTGCTGGTCGATGGGAGAAGGCAGTTCAAATTGTTAGACACGGACTAGATAGGCCGAAGGCCTGTTCCTGTGCTGTGCTTTTTTTTACTTTATGACTCATTAATCTACTTTCAACTTCTCTCATCTCAACTTAAAGATATGCTCACTAGTTTTTAAAGTTTCCACCCTGGCAAATTGATTATCAACAGTATTTCTGCCTTTATACAATGCAACATTGTCCAACCTTTTTCCTTGGTGGTCTAATGATTCCATGAGGCCCATGTCAACCTCTTCACCCATAACTTCTACCCAACCTTTGCACAATGCAATTTGCCAATGCAGACATTGCCAGGAGGTGGACACTGGTTTGCCCGGCTCTCCACAGATAGCATTTTGCAGGGGTACCGGTTAAATTCACTTTGGATTTCATGTTGGTGGTGCTGCGCTGAACCACCGGCTGATCACAGTGCATCTGCCGACTGGGTTGTGAGTCTGCATTGCAAGTTGGGGCTTGGAGAAGTGCAGGAGGACTAGTAAAGTACTCATCTGCCACTTGAGAGCCTCTGCTTGTTATTTCTTAAACGACGCGGTTCCAAAACTGCAAGCAGGACGAAAGCAGGAACTACCCTGTAGGAAAAATAGGCATGCTGATATAAACGAGACTGCAGATGCTAGAGCAGCTCGGCACATCGGGCGGGCACTTATAGGAGTGGGAGACTTCATCTGTACTGGCATTGATGAATACTTTGGCCAAAGGCTAGGCATTTGGAATGTAGTTATGAAAAAATAATTTCAAATGTGCAACTCTCTGGGTGTGGCGCTGTTCTATTGATGTCTATAAGCAAGTGTACAAGTTTATCCAAACACTTGAGCATCGAGAGGGAGTCTCAAAGTCCCACCACTCTCATCCCGAGATGTTGGGAGCAGCTGAAACAATAGCATATTGCACTGGTCTGATTGTTTAGCAAGATGAGCAGTCACCAGAAACAGTCTTACTCTACCGTATCGCACAGCAAGTCCCAAACGAGTATGGGGATGGGTCCCAGGCTTACTCAGACCCTGCTGTGTTACACTGAAGCAACGGGGGGGGGGGGGGGGGGAAGCACTCACCGGACACACATTCAGTTCAGTCTTGGCTTAGATAATCAGAAGATTTTGTTTAAAGTGTTACATTACCATGGTTTTTAATTAATTTTACTTTTGAAATGTGCATGTAGTTAACACAAAGGGAGTTCAATTCACTGTTCCAAAGGGGTTGAGGGGTAGAGGGATTTGGATAATGGAGAACAAATTATTCAGGGCAGCCCCAGTAAATGGTTCATAACAAACGCATATACATTGTGGACTTTATCGACGACGCTACCAATGGGCCAAGTGGCCTAATTCTGTCCAAACGTCTTATGGTCTTAACTAAATCTTTATAAAACACTAGTTCAGCCTCATCTGTGTTATGTTGAATTATAGTCACCACATTATTGAAGAGATGTGAAGACGCTCAAGAGGACCCATGAAATTTACGGGAATTGGTTCTTGAGATAAGGGGCAACGATAGATCAGTACTGAGTTTACCTGGGGTCCAAGATGAGCCCGTCAGATCACGTTGCATAGGTCCCTAGGAAATGGGGGCAAAAAAATACACAACTCTGCCCTTGCCCTGATGAGCACCTGCATGTATGGCTGTGTCAGGCGACATGTGGACCAAAAGTAGCAGGGCACCACGTGCCAGGGTTGTACCTATCTCTGGTGGTGTGGATGGTGGGTCTGGCTCCTTCACTACTGTCAGAAACACACTGAGTCTCAGCAATTTGCAGAACGGTAAACTTTATTTTTCGAGTCTGCAGAGTCGGACCCAACCAGCTCCTGCTAGATTGAGTGCCGAATTACACTTTGCACAGTTTTTTATACCCTACTTGTTTACGACTTTGTGAGTTGCACCCATGTGAGGTGCAGACATTCTTCCTTAATCTCATTACAAAATTACAAATGTGATTACCCCTTTGGCCCACTTATCAGCCTCAGCGCATTAACACCGTTATTGTTCAACCGTTAAGCATGTCTTCCCGTTACCCGTATCGCTTCTTTAATCAGCAAGCTATTGTTTCATCCTGATTTTGCAAATTGGTTTATACGTTGCCCTGCAAGTTGCTTTGCACGTTCTTTCTGTGTCAGCACATTCTAAATGGACTCCTTAAGAATCATTTCTCTCAACTACAAAACGTCCCAGAGCTACCTCCAGTCCTTTACGGAAGAATTCATCCAATCAAACACCTTTGGCCAAAATCCATTAGCCAGTATGGAACACTACGGGACAGAGACTCTATGGATATGGTGGAGTGGATCCCGGAGCAGACTGTCCAAACTGTCTGGTTAGACGCCTGATCGCCATAATAAAAAGCACAGAGATATAGTTTGATTGATGGTGAGAGGGACCCTCTTGTCAGAGCTTTCCGAGACATATCACTAAGGACGGCTGCAGCGGGGAGAGGCTTCCACCCACCTCCTTGCAAACCGATTTGAAAAGAGAGCATGGAGGCGGACGCAAGGGTTTGTGTCCCAGTTCATCTCCAGCAACCAGTGACCAGCCACCGTGAGCTCCAAAACCCCAGCCTCCAGCTCGGAGGCCCTCTATCGAGAGGGGGGATCAACAGAAGAGGAATGGCAGGTGGTGAAACCGCCCTAGAGACAACGGAAGGAAAAAAGACAATTCAACAGGAATCTTTCCGTGTTGCTGATAGAGATGTAAAGTTGTGCAACGTCTTCAGCACTCCTGCAGGTGGAGCACGGCTGTAGCACACTCCGGACGGTCCCGGATGCACTTCATCTTCGTGTACAAGGTAGGCTTCCGTCACAACGAGGTGCCTGTAAGGGAATGCTGTAGACTGGCACATCCCAGGCCTCAAGACAACGCTGAGGGTGTAGTCAGTTTTTAACAGCAGTTCAGTAGTAGTTATTTTTACCTAAAAAGTAAAGAACTTTAGTCTGTTACAACATGCATGATTCATTATCGTTTGAAAGTGGAAACTTACTTAGTGTCTACTCTTAAAAAGCGTACACGACTGTATGGGATGCCCATGAATGTAAAGGTTCTGCAGTGTGTATATACAATATATGTTTATTATGAGTAAAGTCTTTTTCATTAAGAGCTAAAGATCCAGTAGATGGTTCAGAGAAGGCTGAGGGTGAATTGACGAAGGGCTGTAAAATGGAAAGTCTGCATGGAGTTCACAGCAGGTGGACCTGAGATCACGGGTGTGACCATCGTTGATATGTTCGAAGTTATTTTCCTCATTTAGAGTATTCACATCACTTTTAGAAGTCTTTAGGCATCAGAAGTATTTCAGAAGCACATAAAGAGCCCATGCAGTCTGAGACAGAGGCTTTGCTGCAGACCGCGCCTCCCTTTGCTCGCTCTGCTCCGGGGTCCAGCCAGCAGCAGGAACCTTTCTTTTTACAAAACTATAGAAATTTATTTACATCATAAGTACACAAGGTACAGACATTTGGTATTTACAAGACAGTGAGTCCACTGAAATTAAAATATGGTTACCACTGTTTATTAGACAATCAATACCCCGGGGGGAGGGGTGCAACGCTCCCGGAAGTCTCCCATTGCGACGGCTTGCTCCCCCTCCAACGTATCCTTGGAAAAGGGCCAGGCAGTCGGCCTTCTACTGTTAGGCGCCTCACCCCGTGAATGGCCAACTTGGCCAGTCCTGTGTGCAGGAGTGACCCGTACAAGAAACGCTTCAGAGTGGCCCCGTGGGCATCCCGGCGAGATGGCTCACATTATGCGGGGCCCTCTCCCGAGGCCTGGGTCCGACAAGCACGTCCGGGCCCCCTCCACTTCCCCGCGCCCTCCCGACACTCACCGTAATAGGATCAGGCCCAGCCCGGCCGAGGTCGGGCCCCGCACCCTCCGCTGTACCCGGCTGAAGCGGGATAGATCCCTCAGGTGATGTCACGTGTAACACGTGATTGGACGGAGTTCTGAGCATGCGCAGAACTGACAGAATGATCTAGAAGTGTGGCAGTTTGAAACATGGTTGCTGTTTGCTTTTAAATAAAAGTTCTAGTTATTTTCTTCCAGAATATGTTTCTTTATGAGTAACCCACGGTACGTATAGAGAACGCAACAAGCAGCATGATTGATGACGTCCGCCAGGATTCACGTGCACTCCTGCAGGCAGTGTCCCCGGCGGAGAAAGGCCATCTCAGAGGGTGGTCGCTGTACATGTATCTCTGCACCTCAGACTGTTCAGTGGGAGGGTGTGGCGGCTCCTGGGCTTGGGAGCTGTTGAGGAGTTGGTGGGCTCGGGTCGTTTCAGAGGCATCTGACTCGATACTAAACACATCCTTTGTCTTTACCGTCTCTGATGTTCGCAGGTCATTGTAGCTTCCTATAAGATCAACACTGCTGCTGTTGCCGAATGCTGTTGCTGTTTCTGCCTAGGCTCCAGGCTAAAAGTAAGTCCGCCTTCACAGTGTCAGAATGAGGCTCCTTTCAAAATGAACCACTGACCCACCACAGGTCAGAGTTCTGTGGAAAGTTCCAAGCACTCTCTTCTGAGATCTATTCCACTGTACAGCCCAGTCTGGTCGTATCATCTGCAAACACTCAGATACGATTGGAGCAGAATCTGGCTGCATAGTGATAAGTGTACAGGATGTGGAGTCGGGGCTGAAGACATGACCTTGTGGAGCATCAGTGTTAAGGATAACCCTGGTGAAGGTGTTTCAGTCTCTCCATACTGACTGACACAGTTTGGTCAGAAAATGAAGGATCCAGTTGCAGAGGGAGGTGCTGACTCCTCGGTTCCAGAGTTTGGTGAAAAGTTTGTTTGCTGTTAAAGTAATGAAAGTGAAGTTGTAGCCAAGAATTACTAGTCCAATATAGGTGTTGTTATTATCCAGATACCCCCGTTCCATCAAAGTGACCACCACTACTTGTTCCTCAGTTTTATCCATGTGGCCTCACTGGACGGTACCTGAATATCCTCTCTAAGCACTACTGTAATGTTCTCTCTTATCAAAGGCAAATCTGCTCTTCCTTCTTGACCGATATGTGGAGGTACCTGCTAGAGAGACTGTAACTGGGTGTCCTTTTAGTGAATGAAATACAAGGGGTGACTGATAAGTTCGTGGCCTGAGGTAGAAGGGGTCAATTTTAGAAAGCCTAGCGCATTTATTTTTCCTACATTTACACACTAAGTCCAGCGGTCGTGGAGCATACGGATCCTTCTTTGTAGAAGTCAGCGTCTTGGACCTCCAGAAGTGGTCCACAGCAGGGGTGATTGATAAGTTTGTGGCCTAAGGTAGAAGGAGATGAGTTATTAACTTCAAACTTTCTGCATTTTCACTGAAAGATCATGTAACGAGAGTTGTATAATTCATCTCCTTCTACTTTAGGCTCACTTGGTAGTGCAATAATATCAGCACTGGACTACGGAGCGAAGGTTCCCAAGTTCGAATCCAAGTTGGGTTGAGTGTCGAGTGTTAGCAACTCGGCCTCATAAAACAAGAATAGCTCGCTACGGAAACACCGTCACGACGGTGCCCTGATAACTCCACTGCCGAGCTAAAGGCTATTCTTCTTCTACTACCTGCCCTGCGGTGGACCACCTGGAGGTCCAAGACGCTCGTTACATGCACGTGCAGTTCAACTCTTTGAGTGATAATGCAGAAACTTTGAAGTTAAAAACTCACCTCCTTCAGGCCATGAACTTATCAATCACCCCTGCTGTGGACCACTTCTACAAGACCGCTGGACTAAGTGTGAACATGTAGGAGGGGACTATGTTGAAAAATAAATGTGCTAGGTTTTCTAAAATTGACTCCTTCTACCTTAGGCCACAAACTTATCAATCACCCCTCATAGGGCATACAGCAGGACATTATTCAGCATTCAGCACTATCATCTCCTCAAAACTAGTCAATACATGCCAAGACCTACAATACCCCCTTGTGCAACTGGATCTGTAAATCTTCTCACTTACAGTCCACAGTCAGTTCAGATTGACCATCAGCACAGCTGCATCACAAAGCTGTGTGCTTAGACCCTTGCTCTACTGTGAGGCTAAGTACAGCTCCAATGCCATGCGTGATGACAAAGCAGCACATAGGAGGGGGATTGAAAATCAGGTTAAATGGTGCCACAACAACCTCTCACTCAACATCAGCAAAACTAAAGAGCTGATTATTGAGTACAGTAGGACAAAACCAGAATCCTCATCGGGGATCAAGGGTGGAGAGAGTCTCTTGTGTTTAATTCATTGGCATTATAATTTCAGAGAATCCGTTCTGGGGCTAGCGTGTAAATGCTATTACAAAGATGGCATGGCATCACTTCTACATTCTCAGCAGTTTGTGCAGATTCGGCATATTATCTACAACCTTGACAAACAATTATAAATGCACAGAGCACTGTATCCTGACTAGTTACATTATGGCCTAGTATGGCAACACCAAGGTCCTTGAATGAAAATCCTACAAAAAGCAATGGATGCAGCCCAGACCATCACAGGATACAGGAGCCCTAGATCCCATACCACCAGCTTCAGGGACAGGTATTACCCTTCAACCATCAGGCTCCTGAAAACCAGCATGGGTAACTTCACTCAGCCCAACAGTAAAATATTCCACAACCTATGATTCATAGAAACATAGAAAACCTATAGTGCAATACAGGACCTTCAGCCCACAAAGCTGTGCCGAACATGTTCTTGCCTTAGAAATTACCTCAGGTTACCCACAGCCCTCTATTTTCCTAAGCTCCATGTACCTATCCAAGAGTCTCTTAAAAGACCCTATTGCATCCACCTCCACCACCGTTGCCAGCAGCCCATTCCACGCACTCATCACTCTCTGAGTAATAAAAAAAAATTACCCTTGTACCTACTTCCAAGCACCTTAAAACTGTGTCCTCCTGTGCTAGCCATTTCAGCCCTGGGAAAGCCATTTCAGCCTCTGACTATCCACACGATCAATGCCTCTCATCATCTTGTACACCTCTATCAGGTCACCTCTCATCCTCCGTCACTCCAAGGAGAAAAGGCCGAGTTCACTCAACCTATTCTCATAAGGCATGCTCTCCAATCCAGGCAACATCCTTGTAAATCTCCTCTGCACCCCTTCTATAGTTTCCATGTCCTTCCTGTAGTGAGGTGACCAGAACTGAGCACGGTATTGCAAGTGGGGTTTGACCAGGGTCCTATATAGCTGCAACATTACCTCTTAGCTCTTAAACTCAATTCCACGATTGATGAAGGCCAATGCACAGTACGCCTTCTTAACCACAGTGTCAACCTGTGCAGCAGCTTTGAGTGTCCTATGGACCTGGTCCCCAAGGTCTCTCTGATCCTCCACACTGCCAAGAGCCTTACCATTAATACTATATTTTGTATCATAGTTGACCTACCAAAATGAACTACCTCACACTTAACTGGGTTGAACTCCATCTGTCACTTCTCAGCCCAGTTTTGTATCCTATCAATGTCCTGTTGTAACCTCTGACAGCCCTCCACACTATCCACAATGCTCCCAACCTTTGTGTCATCAGCAAATTTACTAACCCATCCCTCCACTTCCTCATCCAGGTCATTTACAGAAATCATGAAGAGAAGAGGCCCCAGAACAGATCCTTGAGGCACACCACTGGTCACCCACCTCCATGCAGAATATGACCCGTCTACAATCACTCTTTGCCTTCTGTGGGCAAGCCAGTTCTGAATCCACAAATCAATGTCCCCTTGGATCCCATGCCTCCTTACTTTCTCAATAAGCCTTGCAAATGCCTTGCTGAAATCCATATACACCACATCTACTGCTCTTCCTTCATCAATGTGTTTAGCCACATCCTCAAAAAATTCAATCAGGCTTGTAAGGCACGACCTGCCTTTGACAAAGCCTTGCTGACTATTCCTAATCATATTATGCCTCTTCAAATGTTCTCCATCTACTTACCAACCACTGAAGTAAGACTCACTGGTCTATAATTTCCTGGGCTATCTCTACTCCCTTTCTTGAATAAGGGAACAATATCTGCAACCCTCCAATCCTCTGGAACCTCTCCCATCCCCATGATGCAAAGATCATCACCAGAGGCTCAGAAATCTCCACCCTTTGCCTCCCATGGTAGTCTGGGGTACATATCATGCTGTCCCGGTGACTTATCCAACTTAATGCTTTCTAAAAGCTCCAGCATATCCGCTTTCTAATATCTAAATGCTCAAACTTTTCAGTTTGCTGTAAGTCATCCCTACAATCACCAAGATCCTTTTCCATAGTGAATACTGAAGCAAAGTACTCATTAAGTACCTCTGCTATCTCCTTCGGTTCTATAAGCACTTTTCCACTGTCACCCTTGATTGGTCCTATTCTCTCACATCTTATCCTCTTGATCTTCACAAACTTGTAGAATATCTTGGGGTTTTCCTTAATCCTGTCTGCCAAGGCCTTCTCATGGCCCCTTCTGGCTCTCCTAAGTTCATTCTTAAGCTCCTTCCTGCTAGCCTTATAATCTTCAATATCTCTATCGTTCCCTAGTTTTTTGAACCGTTCATAAGATTTTTTTTCTTCTTGACTAGATTTACAACAGCCTTTGTACACCATGGTTCCTGTACCCAACCCTTTCCCTGTCTCATTGGAATGTACCTATGCAAAACCCCACGCAAGTATCCTCTGAACATTTGCCATATTTCTTTCATGCATTTCCCTGAGAACATCTGTTCCCAATTTGTGCTTCCAAGTTCCTGCCTGATAGCCTCATATTTCCCCTTACTCTAGTTAAACGTTTCCCTAACTTGTCTGTTCCTATCGCTCTCCAATGCTATGGTAAAGGAGATAGTATTGGAGATCACTATCTCCAAAATGCTCTCTCACTGAGAGATCTGACACCTGACCAGGTTCATTTCCTAATACCAAATCAAGTACAGCCTCTCCTGAAACACTCTCCTGAAAACCTTCCAGAACACATCTAACAAACTCCACCCCATCTAAACCCCTCACACTAGGGAGATGCTAACTGATATTTGGGAAATTAAAATCTCCCACCATGACAACCCTGTTATTATTACACCTTTCTAGAATCTGATGTCCCTGTTACTAGTGGGTAGTTTATAAAAAACACTCAGTAGATTTCCCCAGTTGATTCACTTAAATCATTTTTTATTATTGTTATTATTTTGTAATTGCACAGCTGGTATTTTTGGGCACACTGGTGGTAGTTTTTCAATGATTCAATTGTCTCTCTTTGTATTTACTGTGAATGCCAACAAAAATTGAATCTCAAGTGTAGTATGTGGTGACAAATGTACTTCGAACTCTTGCTTACACTTCTATCACATTTGCAGGGTTTGTGTATTGGAACATTGTGCTGCTAGTCCTGCCCATCTCATAGCCATATTTCTGTTATGTCCTAGTCCCCTGGGCCAGTTTGCACCCTGAGTTCACCTGCCTTACCTGTTAACCCTCTTGCATTGAAATAATTGCAGTTTATGCCTGCAGTCTTTCCTGTTTCTTTGCTACACTTTTGACAGTCCTGTCTACCAAACTTGCTGTCATTGACTACGGTATTTCCCCCCAAATGTCTAAACAGCCTCATTTCTGTTCAGGGACCTCCACTGTCAATCTCTAGGTTAAACCTGGAGATGGACACTTGCAAATTTCTCACCTGGATGCTGGTCCCCTTCCAGTTCAAGTCCAATGATCTAAGAACCTGAATCCCTGCCCCTTGAACTGTCTCGTCAGCAACAAATTACTAATGAGGCATTAGCAATCCTAACATACATTAAAGTGGATAAATCCCCATGGCCTGGCCAAGTGCATCCTTAGACTTTGTGAAAAGGTAGTGAAGAAATTATGGGGCCTTTACAAAAATATTTGCATATTCGTTCACCACAAGTGATGTTCAAAACCGGAGAGCAGCTAATATTGTGTCATTATTTTAAAAAGCCAGTAAAAAAGAAGGGGGTGGTGAGCCAGGCATCAGTGGTGAATACATTACTGGAAGCGATTCTGAAGGGCAGGATCTACCAGCATTTGGATAGATATGTTCTGATTAGGGATAGTCAGCAGAGTTTTGAGTGTGGGAAATCACATCTCATAAATTTATAGGACTTTGTCGAAAAGGTAACTAAGAAGATTGATGAGGGAAGGGCAGTGAATATTGTCTATGTGAACCTTAGTAAGTCCTGCATGGACGGGTAGTGTGGAAGGTGATATCACAATGCATGAAGGGAGAGCTGGCTACCTGTCTTGACGGTAGGAAGCAGACGTTGATGGTGGAAGCTTTTCCCCCTTTGATTAGTGATGTGCCTCAGAGTTTGGTGCTGGGCCCATTTTTCTTCATTTATCTAAATGATTTGAATGAAGATGTACAAGGCATGGTTAATGTTTGCAAATGACACCAAAACAGGACCACAGATAATGAAGCAAGTTACCATGGGACTGAAAAACAGCAAGTGGAATTGAACCTAGTTAAGTGTAAGGTAACAAGCAATCTGCTGGAGGAACGGCAGGCCGAGCAGCATCTGTGGAAGGAGAAGAAATTGTCAATGTCTTTCTTTCACATTGCTCCTCAATTTGCTGAGTTCCTCCAGTAGATTGTTTGTTGTTCCATTATCCAGTATCTGCAGCCCCTCATCTTTAAGTGTGAGGTGCAGCATTTTGATAAGTCAAAATAGGGTGGGACTTTCATAGTGTAAACAAGTCTCATGTCTCAGTCACGATTCTGTTGAAGGGTCTTTGACCTGAAACGTTTGCTCTGTTTCTCTTCCCACAGATGTAGCCTGATCCCCTGAGTGTTTCCTGTCCTTGTTTTATTTCTGAAAGTCATGTCTCTATGTATTCCTTACCACTGGGCTCCCCAAGCTTAAATCTCAAATCTCAATTTTATGTTCCTTCAAGATTACAAACTTGACAAGCACATGTTAATGTCATGTACTCTGCTGCTGCAAAAAGCTAATTTCATGGCATTTACGCTGTGGATGTATGTTTATGAAAACAATAACCTTAAAATTGAATTTCAAACCCTTTCTCCACAAAGTTCCAGTAACCCATTATTTGGGAATTCTCATCGTTCAGTGATCAGCTGTCTGAGTGTTGGCCCTCACACTCCCTTTAACAAACTCTCCACATTCTCTTTTAAACTATCAGGTTCTTCGGAAATTGTATTTTCCTACTGTGTGACATATGATAAACAATATGAATTAGATGGTTATTGGAGTATTAACATACAACAGTTAATAATGCAGCAAATAAGCTGATGTGACACCACCAGTTCCCTATATGCTGGTTACTGGAGTTCTGTATCTACCTGTAGAACTTACTTGAATATTTTGGAAACTTCAACCAAATTAAGGTGCCAAATCGACAGAACACAACTTAAAAGTTTCTAATAAAAACAGAAGCACTCAGCAGGTCATGAGAAGTGACAAAACAAGTTGCTTGTAAACATTCTCACTTTTCTGATAACGGGCCTTAGATTAAACGTTTATTCCGCTTCTGTTCCACAGATGCTGCTTGACCTGCTGCCTGTTTCTGATTTTTCTGTTTTTATTTCTGAATTGTTCTACCTCCATCTACCATCTACCTGCTCTTGTGTCCCATCTTCAGCCCTTCCCCTCCCCTACTGGTTTATCATCCAACCACCAGCCCTCAGACTTTCAGTTACCCTGGCCCCTGTCTCAGCTCCTCCCCCCAATCGTTATACTGGCCAACTTCCCACTTTATTGTCAGCCCTGAAGCAGGATTTCAACTTGAATCATTGACAATTCCTTATCTCTCATTGATGTTACTAGACCCACTGAGCTCCCCCAACAGATAGTCTGTTGCTGCAGATTCCAGCACCTGCAGTTTCTTGTGCCTACACAATTGACCCTCATCTAAAATCTTCACATACAAGACCAAGACATTGCAATGCATATATAGATATCATAGTTTTCTCTGTGTGATTTAAAGGTATTTTGGCTAACTTTAGCACTCGAGACATTGTCATAGCCTGGATAGTATCTTCATTGCAGGCTTGGGAGTCCCAGTCAAGTTATATTAAGGACCTGGGAGACAATGGAGCTAACTAAAACAGAATTCAAGAGGAATATTAAGGGAAGTGGAAGGTATATTATAGGTTGAGTAACTGTCTTTTATTCCCCGTCTGCAGATGTTTGCCTCCATCTTTTACTCCTTATTAGCAATCGTTGGCTCAGCAATTTGTTTTGGTATATCTGCCTGCGGACTTGCAGATGGACCTCTTTGCTTATCTAATGTCACCTTACCCAACAATGGCCATGCTCAGCTGTGGAATTACCCATTCCAGAAGAGGAATGTCAGGTAACACTTGGTACTTACTCTCTAAAACTTCTGCCTCTAATTAGTGTGACTTTTCTGTAATTCACAATTCAAAGAAAACTTAATTTTCTTTCATTGTAAATTAATTCAAAATGTGTTGTAACTTCTCCTTTCTCTTTATCCCAGTGCATTGGTACTGGGGTTAGTGTGGTCAGATCTAATCTCTCCTGATGAGTTTCTGCTTTTTCCATGTGTGTGATATCAGATCTGATTGTGCGGTGTGTTTTGTATCTTTTGCCTGCAGTGCTGCCAACTACCTGCATGACTCTTCACGCTGGGGAACTTGTGTGGAACCCAAGAACATTGTGGTCTGGAATATAATACTCTTCTCCATACTCCTTGCAGTCAGTAGCCTGGAGGCTGTTCTATGTAGCTTTCAGATCATAAATGCATTTTTTGGTTGTATTTTTGGTAGATAGCAGCTTGTTGGTCACATATTGACCTCCCGAACATCACAGGCTTGTTTTACTGGATGGAATTCTCATACAGTGGCATGCAAAAGCTTGGGCACCCTTTGTCAAAATTTCTGTCACTGTGAATAGCTAAGCGAGTAAAAGATGACTTGATTTCCAAAAGGCATAAAGTTAAAGATGACACATTTCTTTAATATTTTAAGCAAGATTACTTATTTATTTCCATCTTTTACAGTTTCAAAATAACAAAAATGGAAAAGGGCCCAAAGCAAATGTTTGGGTGAAGTTCTTTTGCAGTCAAACAGGTGTTTTGATTTGCCTTTCTAGCAATCCTACGAGCAGTTTTCTCAGAAAGTTTTCGGTCTTCCAGACCTCAACTTGACCTCCATCGTTCCTGTTAACTGCCATGTCTTGATTACATTATGAACTGAGGAAACAGCTACTTGAAAACTCTTTGATCTCTTCTTATAGCCTCTTCCTGCTTTTTGGGCATCATTTATTTTAATTTTCAGAGTGCTAGGCAGCTGCTTAGAGGAGCCCATGGCCGCTGATTGTTGGGACAAGGTTTGAGGAGTTAGGATATTTATAAAGCATTGAAATTTGCTTCACCTGGCCTTTCCTAACGATGACTGTGAACAAGTCATAGGCCTAACAAGCTAATTAAGGTCTGATACCTTGGTAAAAGTTATCTGAGAGCTCAAATCTCTCGGGGTGCCCGAACTTTTACATGATGTTTTTCTCACTCTAAAATTGTACAAAACAAAAATAATACAATAAATTTGCTTAAAATGTTGAAAAGAATGTTTCAACAAAGCCTGGCTGTCGATGTAGTTGCTCCTACTCTACTTAATTTATTGTTTCCAACTTGTTTTGTAAACTTACTTTTTTTTCCTTGAAATATTAATAAGATTGTATTCTGTTTCATTTTTCAAGAGTTTGCTTTTCAAAATGTTTTGCAAATGGGGCTGATCTTTTTTTAAAACACTTTTTTGGTGGTGTTTATAGCATTCCCTTCTCAATGTTTTGAGTAAGGTGGAAGTTTGCTTTTTTCTCAATCTTTTTCATGTCTGTTTTTATCTTTTCATTTAGTTAATAAATTAATAACCAGTTTATAGATTAGGACTATTAAAGTTTGAAGTTTTTTCTGATCTGGTTATTGATTGTTTTTTTCCTGAAATATCAATAAAATTGTATTCTGTTTCACTTTTCAAGATCTCGCTGTAGTGTTCTCAGTGTTGAAACTCTGACTAAACACCAAGTTAAACCAGAGTCAATGAGGACAGGATTGCAGTAAGATTAACTGTTTACTGTTCACTTTTCCACATTAACATATGGTGACAACTGTTGATCTTACTGCGATCCTGTCCTCATTGACTCCGGTTTAACTTGGTGTTTAGTCAGAGTTCCAACACACTGCATGAGAACACTACAGTGAAAAGGCGTTGCTTCTATGATGTTTCTTAGTGAGTAGAAATGGAGTTGTCCTCGTGTTGAACCTGCACACGCAAGTCTCCGCCTTCCCATTTCTCCAAACCAGAACTTACCCACAAGGTGCAGCAAAACTGGGTGTGACATCATCACATGACGTGATACATCACAGATAATGAATTTACCTTCAGCAACTGCAACATAGTTATCAACCTTTAACTAGAAAATAGTTACAAATGAATTATTTAAAGTGAAAATGTAATAAAGCTAAATAAATGCCTTAAGGGCAACACACTCGCTTTTCAAAATGTTTTGCAAATATGACATTCCTTTTTCAATGTCTTGACGGTGGTATTTTGCATCTTTTTTCAATTTTGGAGATTTGCCTTCAAGAGAGGGAGGATAAGGGAGTTTCTAGTTAGCTTTCTGGCTCTCTATTGGCCAGTTTTCCGGCTTTTGTGGGTGTGGGTGGGGCTATCCTTAGTTTAGTTTTTTTTTCATCTGGGCTGAACTGAAACTACAAATATGTCTGAATTGTCATAACTTCCGGTTCCCCTTTAAACTTTATCCCTCATGAGTTTTCTATGCAGGAAGGTTAACCCTTGTGGTGAACTACATATACCTGTCTGGACACACCCCCTGCTGACTGCTCCTGTGGCTCCTCCCACTGACCCCTGTATAAAGGCGATCGAGGCCTGAGCCCGGCCTCTCAGTCTCCAGGATGTAGTATGGTGGTCACTTCACTGCTTGTTCCTTCTTCCAGTCAATAAAAGTCGATATCTTGCCTTACGCCTCAGAGTGAGTTATTGATGGTGCATCACCCTTTACATACCATATGGTTTATTCAAATAAAATGGATAATATTACTAACTTTATCTCATGGAATACAAATGGTTTGAATCATCTGATTAATCGGAAGAAGATTTTTAAAATTTTTCATAGATTGAATATTCAGATTATCTTTGCCCAGGAAACTCATGTGAGGAAGGAGGATAATCAGCGTTGTTTAGGTTTTGGAAAGTACAACAATTTCACTCTAACTCACAGGCTAAGGTGTAAAAGGTGTATCCATTTTTATAGACTCCTCGATTTCATTTGTTCACGATGAAACAATCTCAGACCCGAATGGTAGGTTTCTATTAATTGCTGGTTTACTTTATAACCAAAAAGTTGTTATGGTTAATATCTATGCACCAAATGCCGACTATCCTGAATTCTTTAAACATCTATTTGCATCTCTTCCTAATTTAAATGAATATATGGGTGAGATTTTAACTGTTGCCTGACGCTACATCCACACTAGACTGGATAATTTTAAAAACGCCAGTTTCATGTAAGGACAATAGGCGTCCACACTATGTGCTTTTTAAAATATCTCTGTCCACATTGAAACAGAGATTTTGGTGAATCTCCTCCTCCTGCGCATGCGCAGGACACATCTACCGAAAACAAGTGACATGTTTGGCGTTTGTGTAGTTACAGACTAGAAAAACTTAAAACGATGGACAGCTGTTGGCTGTCATGCAGGAGAACTTAAAAGTAAAAAAAAACAAATACGGGAGCATACGGAGACAACCGACAGGGAGTTCACGGACTGATTGACCCGGCTGACGACGAACATTGAAAAACTGACTAACGCGTTCCGGTGACGTCATTGTTGAGAATGGCAGTTTAAGTCACTAGCTCCTCCGGAAAAATGTGTATTAAGCCCCGTTATCCCATCAAATATAATATTTTATGAAAAATATTTGAACTGAAAACGGGCAGGAATGGGGAGAAGAAATGGAAATAAAAAAGCGACACTGCGGAGCCTGCGGCCGAAAGCAGTGCAGCGAGTGGCTCTCCTACCCAACCGCATGCCAGCGAGGCGGCTGCTAGGCCTCGTTCAGGCAAAGTGGCAAATATCTTCGAAATCCTGAAAGAAATAATGGAGGTCCAGAAAGATATAACGCAGCAGCTCTGTGATATTAAGGCTGTGCTCACCAGTGTTAATCAAAAAATAGTGGTGGCAGAGACTCAAATTGAGAAGGTGGAAGATCGTGTTTAAAACGTGGAACGGATACTGAGCAAGACAATAAAAATAATACATCACCAAGAAGGTAAACTGCTTGACCTGGAGGGAAGATCACGGCGGAAAAATATCAGAATCTACAATGTTCCCGAAGGAGCGGAGTTTGAAGCTGTGATGGAGTTTGTTAAAAAGTTACTGCGGGACGCGCTGGATCTTCCCTCGGCTCTGGAGCTGGAAGTCAAGACAGCCCACCGCGCGTTCGTACCAAAACCTACCCAGGATAGAAAGCCATGCTCAATAATAATTAAATTCCTGCGGTACAGCACCAAGGCGCAGATTCTACAAAGGGCCTGGCGTAAGAAGAGAGTGTTTTACGACGATAAATTAATATATTTCGACCAAGATTACCCCCCCCCCCCGTGGTCCTGCAGAAACGCAAAGAATACTCTGAAGTAAAGCGAGTACTAAAGCAAAAAAAGATTAGATTTCAAACTCCGTACCCTGCTAAACTTCGAGTGTTTTAGGACAACGGGACATGGTTGTACCAGACGGTGGAAGAGGCGACTACAGACATGAAGGCCAGAGGGTTGCCTGTTAGTGTCACCAAAATGAGGGAAAGCCTTACTGAGGAATTATCCTGCTCCGCTTGGGAAATAGTGTGAGAATCGAGAAGGCAGGAGACGGAAGGAGGCCGAGGGAAATATATCAGGAAGAGACCGGGAGTTTCCCAAAGACAGTCCTCAGCCCCTTCAGAAGAGCCATAAGGTTTGGCTAACTTTAAAAATGTTGAGAAGCTAAACGGAAGCAAAAGTAGACGTGATATACCTATCTCGAGAAATACTTATTATAATGTGGATTTTATATTGCTTAGTTGTTATTCTTTATTCACTCACTTACTCCTTTTTCCCCACCAAAATGACAATATATATATGTGTATGTATGAATGTGTGTGTGTATGTATATATATATATTTATATATATATATGTGTGTGTGTGTGTGTGTGTGTATATATGTGTGTGTATGTATATATATATATATATATATATGAGGAATACAGAGGGAAATCTTTTCTGTGTAATGGATTTGTTCACTGACATTTATGAATACTGCATTGGGGGCCCTCAACTCACAAGTAGGAGGGGTTATCCCCCACAGCTAGACATTTCCTCTAGCTCAACGCAGGGTCATCTACTAGGGACCTCAGCCTTGGAATCACACGTTCGTTGCCATTTTTGTTATTATTTGCATTTCTTGGTTCTTATTTGTTCAGGGAGTAGATCGATTAAGTTTTATTCTAATTTCAATGGTACGTTGACAGTTAAATACAGATGGCTAAGGACAAGGTAAAATTCATTTCTTTTAATGTCAATGGGCTATTAAATCCAATCAAATGTAAGAGAATTTTATCCAATTTGGAACAATTTGATTCATACTGGGAAAAATGGTTTAACTACATAATGCCTCATAGGTCTGATTTTATTCTCACAATATGTTGTAAAAAGAAAGATCACTCCCTACTTGTACATAGTTTTTTTCCTTTTGCTTGTTTTTTCTTTCCACTCTTTTCTATAAGTATGTACCTCAGATAAATACTTTGTGGGTGATTTGTGATATATATGATTATATGATATATATGTACAATGTCTGAAATACATCTTATGGAAATGTTTGATGATGAACTTCAATAAAAAAATAAATTACAAAAAAACCGAAAAACTGACTAACTCTGTTGCATTATTAAAGCACCTTGTTAAATGTATAAATGTTTTAATGTCTGCATCAGTGTTATCTTGTATTTCCATACAATGTTACATTAGGCTGTTACACATCTATTGTCAGAGTAGTACTTGCATACATGCAAGGACAGAAAACAGGGCAAAGTGAGTATACTTATTTATTCAGTAAGTTATGGGTCAAAGTATTTGCTGAGTACATTTCTAACTCTTCTGCCTTCAGTCTGGTTACTGTCTGTTCTGAAGTTGTTAGGTTGCATTCAGGAAAACAACGAAATGGCGCACTGCCGTCTGACAACATTTTCAGATTTCTCTGGTTACCCCGTCCACACTGATCTGCCTGAGCAGTGTTTTCAAAAATACCCACCCTGGCCCACCAAGGGAAAGAGCCTTTCCACATCTGCTCTGTCCAACCCTTTCAACATTCGAAATGTTTCTATGAGATCCCCTCTCATTCTTCTATACTCTAATGAATACAGTCCAAGAGCCGACAAATGCTCCTCATATGTTAGTCCCTGCATTCCAGGAATCATCCTAGTGAATCTTCTCTGAACTCTCTCCAACATCAGCACATCCTTTCTAAGATAGGGGGCCCAAAACTGCACACAGTATTCCAAATGAGGTCTCACCAGTGCCCCATACAGCCTCATCAACCTCCTTACTCTTATACACTATTCCTCTTGAAATGAATACCAACATAGCATTCGCTTTCCTTACTGCTGATCCAACCTGGTGGTTAACCTTTAGGGTATCCTACACTAGGACCCCCAAGTCCCTTTGCACTTCCAATTTTTGATTTTTGAATTTTCTCCCCATCTAAATAATAATATGCCGATTGTTTCTTCTTCCAAAATGTACAACTGTACATTTCTCAACATTGTATCTCATCTGCCATTTCTTTGCCCACTCTCCTAAACTGACCAAGTCTCGCTGCAGCCTTTCCGTTTCTTCAACACTTCCTGCTCCTCCACCTATCTTGGTGTCATCCACAAACTTAGCCACAAAAACATTTAATCCATCGATATACAGTGTACAAAGAAGCGGCCTCAACACCGACCCCTGCGGAACACCACTAGCGGCAACCAACCAGAATAGGATCCCTGTATTCCCACTCTTTGCTTTCTGCCTATCAGCCAATGCTGCACCCATTCCAATATCCTTCCTGTAATTCCTTGGGCCCTCATCTTATTAAGCAGCCTCTTATGCGGCACCTTATCAAAGGCCTTTTGGAAATCCAAATACACAACATCCACAGCCTCTCCCTTGTCAATCTTATTTGAGATTCCCTCAAAAAATTCCAATAGGTTGGTGAGGCAGGATCTTCCCTTCATGAAACCATGCTGGCTTGGGCCTATCTTGTCATGCACCTCAAGGTAATTCATAATCTCAGCCTTGAGGATCGACTCCAATAATTTTCCAACTACCGATGTCAGACTAATAGGTCTGTAATTTTCTTTTTACTGTCTCCCCCCTTTCTTAAACAACAGAACTACATTTGCAACCTTCCAGTCCTCCGGAACCGTGCCAGAGTCTACTGATTCCTGGAAGATTATTTCCAATGCCTCCACAATCTCCAAAGCCACCTCCTTCAGAACCCGTGGATGCACTTCATCCAGTCTGGGAGACTTATCTATCCTTAGTCCATTTAGCTTCCCAAGCACTTTCTCTCCAGTAATCTTGACTGTACCTAATTCTATTTCCTGAGACCTCTGGTTATCAGCTATGTTGCTAATGTCTTCCACTGTGAAGACTGATGC
The DNA here is from genome assembly GCF_030144855.1 of Hypanus sabinus. NCBI lineage: Eukaryota > Metazoa > Chordata > Chondrichthyes > Myliobatiformes > Dasyatidae > Hypanus > Hypanus sabinus. The sequence goes on along the minus strand of NC_082707.1, from coordinate 95,074,450 downwards.
AAAATACTCTTTAGTTCCTCTGCTATCTCTTTGTTATCCATTATAATTTCTCCAGCATCCTTTTCAATAGGTCCGATATCTGCCTGTGTCACTCTTTTACTCTTCATATATTTAAAAAAACTTAGTGTCCTTTTTTATGTTAATTGTCAATTTCCTTTCATAATTCATCTTTTCTTTCCTAATGACTTTCTTAGTTATCTTCTGTAATTTTTAAAGTTCGTCCAGTCCTCAGTTTTCCCACTAATTTTTGCTTCCTTGTATGCTGCCTCTTTTGCTTTTATTTTAGCCTTAACTTCTCTCGTTAGCCACATTCATGTCATTTTTCCTTTTATGATTGTCTTTTTTCTTGGAATATATTTTTCCTGCACTTTCCTTATTTCTTGTAGGAATTTCATCCAATTCTGCTCTTCTGTCCCTCCATTTAGCTTACTTTTCCAATCAACTTGGGCCAGTTCCTCTCTCATACCACCGTAATTTCCTTTGTTCCACTGAAATATTGATACACCTGATACCAGCTTCTCCTTTTCAAATTTGAAACTGAACTCGATCATATTATGATCACTACTTCCAAGGGGTTCCATTACCTCTAGCTCCCTAATCGCCTCAGGCTCATTACACAGCGCCCAATCCAAAACAGCCGATCCCCTGGTGGGCTTATGGACAAGCTGCTCCAGAACGCCATCCTGTCGGCATTCTACAAACTCCCTCTCCTGAGACCCAGTACTTTCCTGACTTCCCCAATCCACGTTCATATTAAAATCCCCCATAATTATCTTGACATTTTCCTTCTGACATGTTTTTTCTATTTCCAGCTGTAACTTGTAGTCCACATCCTGGCTGCTGTTTGGAGGCCTGTATATAACTGCTGTTAGTGTCTTTTTACCCTTGTTATTTCTTAACTCGACCCATAAGGATTCTACTTCTTCAGATCCTATGTCCGTTCTTTCTAGTGATTTGATATCGTTGCTCACCATCAGGGCCACGCCACCCCCTTTACCTACCCTCCTATCTTTCCTATACACTGTGTATCCTTGGACATTCAGCACCCAATCACATCCATCATTTAGCCATGACTCAGTGATGGTCACTATGCCATATCTTGTAACCTGTAGCTGTACAAAAAGGTCATCCACTTTATTTCTAATGCTGCGGGCATTTAAGTATAGTACACTTAGATCAGTATCCATTACTGAATTTGTTATATTTCTATCTCACAGCAAATTATCCTGTCTATTCACCTGCCTGTCCTTCTTGCCATCTTTGCTGCACAGTATCCTTGACTTATTTCTACTTTCCTCTTCCTTGACCCTAACACCCTGGTTTCCTTCCCCTTGCCCACTTACTTAAACCCTCCCTAACAGCTATATTAAACATTCCCAGCAGGGTATTAGAACCCTTTGAGTTCAGGTGTAACCCATCGTTTCTGTATAAGTCATGCCTCCCCCAAAATAGATCCCAGTGATCTAAGAATTTGAAGCCCTGCCCCCTGCACCAGTTACTCAGCCACACATTCATCTGCTTCATTCTGCTATTCTTACCATCATTAGCACGTGGCTCAGTCAGTAACCCTGAGATTATTACTCTAGAGGTCCTGCTTTTCAACTTCCTTCCTAGCTCCCAGTAATCTTCCTTCAGGACCTCCTCTCTTTTTCTGTCGATGTCATTGGTACCAACATGTACCAAGACTTCTGGTTGCTTGCCCTCTCTCCTCAGAATACTGTGGACCCGATCCAAGATATCTCGTACCCTGGCACTAGGGAGGCAACACACCATTCGGGTATCCTTGTCGGCTCACAGAATCTCTTGTCTGTTCCCCTCACGATGGAATCCCCTATAACGACTGCATTTCTCCTTGCTGTCTTGATCACAGCATTGGGCAGAGTGTCAGAGTCCCGTTCATTGTGATCTTCCTCTGTCTGGTCAACCTCTCCAACAGTATCTAAAACTATATATCAATTCCCGAGGGGGACTGTCACGGAGGTGCTGTCAACTATTTCTCTATAGGTACTATCCATCACCTCCTCACTTTCTCTAATAAGTTGAAGGTCATCAAGTTGTTGCTCCAGATCCCTCACACAGTCCCTAGCGAGCTTCACCTCATTGCATCTGGAGCAGATGTAATCCTGGGGGAGGCTGGAGTCTCCCAAGGTCCCCACGTCTGGCACTCCAGGCACAGCGCTAATCCTAAATGCACACCTCTAATGCTACTGTAGCTCTAAATAAGTAAATCTGTAACCTACCACTTTACTGTAAGACTCAGCAGTCGCAGAAAGCCTCTTCCCGTTTCCGCCTAAGCCTGTTGAGCCAAAGCCCTATCACTCTGTACCTGTTCATTCCGCTGCCCGCTGGATATGGTGGTGTTCTTTTTAAATCTTCCACGCTCTGAGGTCACACGCCTGTGCAGTCATGCCTCTTTAATCCCAAGTTGTGTGAAAAAAAATCTGAACTTTTTCCCCGAAAAACCAGCAACTTACTCCGCTGCCTGCTTGCTGTGATTCAGAACCTATCACCCTTCACTTTAAATATACCCAAAGACTTGGCTTCACAGTCATCTGTGGCTGATGAGATGAAATAATCAGTATGGATGGCATGAAAATTTTTTTTTTCATTGCCCCTTAGTATATGTGACAATAATAAACTAATTAACAATTTTCCAACTTTGCCACAACACAGTCAACTCAGATGTCCAAGGACGTGGGTGCTGGCATTCGGTACCTTGTCTCTTTCTGCCCTGGATGGTGAGCTGCCTTTCCCACTGGGAGTGGTGTGTGCACAGGCCTGGGGGGGTGGGCACCGCTGCCTCATGGTTTCAGAGACCCAAATTCAACCTTGACCTCCAGATGATTTTGGACCTTTCTCCCTGCGACCATGTGGGATTCTGCTGGAGGCTCTGGTTTCCTGCCACATCCCAAAGATGTGCAGGCTGGTTGGTTAATTGACCGATGCGAGTCACTCCGTAGTGTAGGAGGGTGGGCAGAGAATGGGAGAGGGGAAGAGCTCAATGGTCATATGTGAGAGGGATTTATTCGGGGAGTGGGGCTATTGGCATTGCTCTGAAAGCTGACAAAACCTCAGTGGACTAAATGGCCTATAATTGATAACACCATGTGAAAACTGATTGAAGTGAATAGTCTACTGGACACTCGTGGGATAGAAAGAAGAATAGGGAAGGTATAATAAGTAACCCTCTCTCAATGCTCCCCCTCTGTGATCTCTGTCCTCCAACTCTTCGACCCAGACCTTTCCCACCCCACCCATCTTTTTATTCTGGCATTTTCCTAACTGCAACCCTTTCTGTCCTTTCAAAGCTATCTGAGGTTTTTGTTACCCGCCCCAATATTAGCTTGCCTTACTTAAAATATTAAAGTGCAAATAGATTTTGACCTTTTGACCACTGCCGGTTGGGCATTCCTGGTACCATTGATCCAAGTGTTGGCAATAAAATAGAGTTATAAAGGCTGGTGTGTTTGCATGGAGAATTCTCAACCAAATATTTAGCCCAGGATTTGATTTGCACCAGAATCTAGTCCTGGTTCAGGATGGTCAGCTGATGACACCTGTCCAAATGCCCGACAACAGAATAATTGGTGTGAGAATTCAGGCTGTAGCTTATCTGTGAGCCCAACTGATTTAGCAGTCATATATATGATTTGGTCATTTTGACCCACATGTGGTCACTAGCAGATCTGTTTCACAATGAGTCTCGATGAATTACCACAAATCTGACTTTTCACATTCAGGAGATTCAATTCCTGCATTTTCCTCTCCCACCCACTTCTGTTGTAACTCCTCAACCTCTCCCGTTTCATTTCATCTCCCTCAAACTCTCCCATTGCATCTCTGACCCACACTCTCCCATTCTATCTCCCCTCCAACTTCTCCCGTTGTATCCTTCACCATTCCTTACATCCTCCGTGATCAAGCTATATCTACGTTGGAAGTCTGCGGTGAGGAAAGAGTTAACCCAGTGGTAACGGACCGACCTCCATCTCAGTACATTTAGTGCGCTGTCCCACTGATATTATGGCATTTCTATCCAGGTCCTATGACTTTGCCTGAGTGAACACCCCCCCCCCACCCTTCCCATTTCTCCCTGGTTGTTCCCACCCCTGAGCTTGCTCAAGATGAGTTCCCTCTACCTGCTGAATAGGATTATTGTTAGAGCAGGGGATGGGTGAAGCCGGCTATGGGGTCCCGGCTCTACTCTACCTGCCTGCCTAGGGGATCCTCCTCACGTTTGCCGAAGAAAGACGCAGGCAGGCTGATTTGGGCACTGACGTGATGGGCGTGTGACCTGGGGAAGTGTCCTGGAACCGCGTGGAGGTGATGGCACTCCATTTTGTTAAATCATGTTTCTCAGCTTCTCACTGACCCCCCCCCCCACCTTTCTCTCCCTACTTCCATCTCCCACCCTCATGGGTTAAAAGAGAACTGATTAAAATTGTGACTGTGGCACAGGACATGAGTGGGGTTGGGGGCGCACGGTACCCAGGTTTGTGGAGTTAAAGGTTTATCAAAAACGATGGGAAATGTTTTTATGCACACTTAATGAAAAGTTAACAGTTGAGCCCAGCAGTGATAAAAAAACGATAAACGCTACACAAGTGTCAGAAACACACTGAGTCTCAGCAATTTGCAGAACGGTAAACTTTATTTTTCGAGTCTGCAGAGTCGGACCCAACCAGCTCCTGCTAGATTGAGTGCCGAATTACACTTTGCACAGTTTTTTATACCCTACTTGTTTACGACTTTGTGAGTTGCACCCATGTGAGGTGCAGACATTCTTCCTTAATCTCATTACAAAATTACAAATGTGACTACCCTTTGGCCCACTTATCAGCCTCAGCGCATTAACACCGTTATTGTTCAACCGTTAAGCATGTCTTCCCGTTACCCGTATCGCTTCTTTAATCAGCAAGCTATTGTTTCATCCTGATTTTGCAAATTGGTTTATACGTTGCCCTGCAAGTTGCTTTGCACGTTCTTTCTGTGTCAGCACATTCTAAATGGACTCCTTAAGAATCATTTCTCTCAATCCACCCTTTTTCTTTTTAGAATGTGCTATCAGTTGGGCTTTTGCCACGGGTTTACATAGGCTTCTTCCTCTAGCTCTATTTCCCTTTGTAGGAGTACCTGAACAGGATCAGCTGGGGCCCCTGGTTGCATGACTTGTCTTGCCACCCGAGCTACTAGCTCCCGCAAGCAGGGGATCAGACATGGTAGCAGAAGGAGGACCATCAATCCCCCTCCTATAACCCCTAAAGCGGTTCGCCACCAGCCTCCTTTCAACCATCCGTCCAGCCAGTCCCAATACCCCAGCGGCTTCCAGGTCTGTACCGGCACGTGGGCCAGTTTCCTTATTTTATCTGATATTTTTTGAACCACCTTTCCGTTGTCATCTATCTTTAAGCAGCAGTTGGTTAGATTAAACTTTCCACATACTCCTCCTTTTTGTTGTAGTCATAACATTTCTCGTTTACATGCGAGTGTGATACAAAGGACCCTGGAAAAACCGTCATGCCCACCCTTACCGTCGTCCTGCACTTATCACATCCCCCTTCAGCGCTTCTCAACAATAGCAGTATATACATTACAGTCCCAAAGTTCATTCTGTCCGTCTTTTGAGCTTTAGCACCATCGGGTCTTCTCCCTGGACGCAAGTCCATTCTGCACCTTCTTCGGGCTTTACAGGTCCCTTGATTCTCGCGGCGTGGGTCCACCCTTTTTCTTTTGTCCTCACTGCGGCTTCGGTGGTCAGTAGCACCTGGAATGGGCCTTCCCACTGCGGCTGTAACTTCTCTGGCTTCCAAGTCTTAATCAGGACCCAGTCACCGGGCTGAGTTCGGTGGAGTGCGAAGTCCAGAGGTGGGGTTTGTGCGAGTAACCCCTTCCTGCGCAATTCTGCAAAAGAACGAGACAGTGCCTGTAAATAGTCCCTTACAAAGACATCTCCCCCTTGCAGGGAAGGATAGCCCTCCACCTTGTTCCAATATGGAAGGCCAAACAACATTTCATAAGGGGATACTCCTATATCTTTTCGAGGAGCCGTGCGGATTCTTAGTAGGGCCAGGGGTAGACACTTGGTCCAGGGTAGCTTGGTTTCCATCATTAGTTTTGTCAATTGCGTCTTCAGAGTACTGTTCATCCTCTCAACTCTTCCTGAGCTCTGAGGGTGCCAGGGGGTGTGCAGCTTCCACTGGATTCCTAAGGCGTCACAGATTAGCTGGTGTGTTTTTGAGGCAAAGTGTGTTCCCCTATCTGAATCAATAGACCCCATTATTCCATATCTCGGGACTATATTTTCTAATAGGATCCGTGCCACTGTAGGGGCGTCCGCTTTAGTGGTTGGGAATGCTTCCACCCACCGAGTGAAGTGATCCGCAATTACTAACAGGTACTTCCATCTCTGAACTTGTGGTAGTTCCGTAAAGTCTATTTGGATCCGATGGAACGGTCGGACGGCTAGTGTTTGTCCCCCCTTATGGGTGGCACGCATCATTTTCTTGTTTACCTTTTGGCAGGTGTAACAGCCCCACACCTCCTGTTGAGCTAGTGTGAATATCCCTTTACAAACATAGTCCCTTAGGATAGTGTCGCACATAGCTTGCACTCCCCAATGGCTTTGTTGGTGTAGTTGTTGCAGTATATGACGAGTTACTTCCTTATTCAGTACTTGCCGTCCGTCGGGGGTCTTCCACTCGCCTTCTGATGTTTGTCGGGCTCCCAGCTGGCTCATAGCGTCTATTTCTACTTGGGTGAAGACTGGCAGTTTGTTAAGCCCTTCCCTTATTGGTATCAGGGTTAGAAGTCGGACCGTTTTTTCCATTGCTGCCCGTTTGGCTTCTTCATCTGCGAGCCGGTTTCCTATTGCTTCCGGGGCTGTTCCTCGTTGATGTCCTGGAACGTGAACCGCTGCAATTTCTTGAGGTAATGTTAGGGCTTCCAGAGTCATGCTTATCATTTGTTCGTGAGCTAATTCCCTTCCCCTGGCTGTTATCAACCCCCGTTCTTTCCAAATCTTTCCGAAGGTGTGTACCACTCCATAGGCATACTTAGAATCGGTGTATATAGTGCCTATTTTGTTTCTTAACAGTTGCAGTCCCCTCTGCAAGGCATATAGTTCACAAGACTGGGCTGACCAATTACCCGGGAGCCGGCCGGACTCCACCGTCTCCCTAGTCCTCCCGTTTATAATAGCATATCCACTGTGTCGTACCCCATTGATGCATCTGGAGGAGCCGTCGATATATAGTTCCTCGCCTTCAATTAGGGGAACTTCTTGTAGATCTTCCCTACTTTTTGTCTGAAGGTCTGTTAGCTCCACGCAGTTATGCTCGGTTTCCTCCCCTGTTGATTCCCCGTATAAGAACTGTGCCGGGTTACAACTATTGTTCTTTTCAAAGCTTAAATCATCCCCGACCATCAGAATGGTTTCGTATTTCAGTATGCGAGAGTCCGTCAACCACCGCTGAGCTTTTTGGGCTAAGAGGGTGCTAACGGAGTGCTGGGTATACACCGTCATTCTTCCCCCAAAGGTTAATTTCCGTGCTTCTTCTACTAGTACGGCTGCTGCCGCTACGGCTTGTATGCACGTCGGCCATCCCCGGGATACCGGGTCTAACATTTTTGATAAAAAGGCCACAGGTTGCCGCTTTCCTCCTTTTTCTTGGGTTAGTATTCCTAACGCAGTTCCTTCATTGTTTGTTGCATACAGCTGAAAGGGCTTTTCCAGTGCTGGCAGTGCTAATACCGGGGCCCGAATTAGTTGCCCTTTTATTTTCCTGAACTTCTGTTCTTCTTCTTCGGTCCAGCTGATTATTCCCCGGTCTTCCTTTGCCAATTTGTCGTACATAAACTTCACCAGGGAGGTATAATTCTCTACCCAAATCCGGCAATAGCCCACTAAGCCCAGAAATTGTCTTATTTCCTTCTTTGTCCTGGGAAGCGGTATTTTAGTTATTCCCGCTATTCTTTCTGGGGTTATTTGGCGGTGCCCTTTACTGACTCTGTGTCCGAGATATGTTATTTCCTTCTCGACAAATTGCAGTTTCTTCTTGGACACCCGCAATCCTTTTTCTCCTAGGTAATTCAGGAGTCTTATAGTATCGTCTCGCACTACCTCCTCTGCTGGTCCCGATAGTAGTAGGTCATCGACATACTGTAATAGTTGGTTCTTTTCGGTACAATGGAATCCAGCCAATACTTGCTCCAGTACCTGTTCGAATAGGTTTGGGGACTCCGTGAACCCTTGGGGCAAGACGGTCCACCGGAGTTGCTTCTTCCGCCCAGTGAAGGGATTTTCCCATTCAAATGCGAACATATCTCGGCTACCTTCCTCCAACGGGCAACTCCAAAAGGCATCTTTTAGATCTATCACACTGAACCATTCATGTTCAGGAGGTATTTTGCTCATTAATGTACAGGGGTTAGGCACTACTGGGTATCGTGTTTGGACTACCGCATTTAAGCCTCTCAGATCTTGAACCATTCGATACGTGCCGTCGGGCTTTCGGACCGGTAGGATGGGGGTATTAAAGGGTGACATACATTCTTCCAGGAGTCCATCTGATACTAATGTCTCAATTACAGGTTGTAATCCCCTCCTCCCTTCCATGGCAATGGGATATTGCCGTCTTCTCTCTTCTGCTTGTTTGTCCCACTGTGGGTCGTTTACTGGAAATTTCTGGTCCCCCGGTAACTCATTCGGCTGTTCCCTTCCCCAAATTGATATTGCAGCTTGTCGTATCATTTGCCTCTCTTGTGCAGAAAATAGCGTTCCCATAATCGCATGCATTTCTTCCCAAGTGTAAACATTAGGTCCTAAGAATTGATCCAACTGTTCTGCCAGTCCCATTGGATCTTCTAATAAAGTTTTCATATCTTTCTTAAATCCTCGTACTTCGGTACTTGTCAGAGGGACGTTTACAAATCCTGTTCCTCCCCGTTCTCCTCCCATTGGAACCTCTCGAAGGGGACACAGCTGTACCTCTTCCTTTTTTAATTCGTCTTTCTTTTTCTTATCTGCTCTTGTCACACTCCTTGTTTCGATCCTTGCTTTTGCTTTTTCCCTAAACATCCCTCTCCTCCCTCTCCGGGTCTATTTCTTCTGTTTTTTCACTTTCTTCACGTCCTCCCTCTGCTCCCGCAAGGGGCGCAGAAGGCTGGACATAGGGAGGGGGTAAATGATCGAGTGGGTCCCACTTCCGCTCCCTTTTAATGCCCAATTTAAAACTCTTTGTTGTTACTCCTGGCCAGGGAGCCCAACAAAAAGCATAAGCAATTTCTTCCGGTTTTACATTTGGTTTTGAATTAACGTAAATGTTTAAGGCTTGTCGTACCCAATCCTCCTCAGACCCAAGCCGCGGCCACCAGACCGCAGGTTTTTCTATCGGCTGTTTCGACCAAATTAAACAGTACTGTATCATTTTTTTCTTTTGTTTCCCTTTTAGTCTTCCACATCCCCAATTCTCAAACATTCTACCGAGGGGGCTATCAGGAGGAACCCCCGGGTATGGTCCCGGTCCTTCCGTTTCCTCTTTCTTTTTAGAGCCACCCCCTCCCATCTTATTCCGCTCTTACTTAATCCCGCACCCTTCTACTGCAACAGTAGGCACTTTACCCGGTGCGTCCCAAGGACTTTTATCAGGAGGACCCCCGGGTAGCGATCCCGGTCTTCTCCGTCCTTACTTATTCCCGCACCCTTCTACTATAATAGTAGGCACTTACCCGGTGCGTCCTGGGGACTTCCAGTACCAGGTACTGTCCCCTTCTCCCCGTTTACCGCTCTGCGCTGTCCGGATATCACTCGCTCAAGCCGTGCCGGAGCGACGAGCAAGGAGCCAGGGACCGCCAAACTCGGCGGGGTGCACCGTCTCCGATGTCCTTCCTCGTGTCCACCGCGGCCGGAGTGTGGATCCCGGACGAGCCCCCACGTTGTCAGAAACACACTGAGTCTCAGCAATTTGCAGAACGGTAAACTTTATTTTTCGAGTCTGCAGAGTCGGACCCAACCAGCTCCTGCTAGATTGAGTGCCGAATTACACTTTGCACAGTTTTTTATACCCTACTTGTTTACGACTTTGTGAGTTGCACCCATGTGAGGTGCAGACATTCTTCCTTAATCTCATTACAAAATTACAAATGTGATTACCCTTTGGCCCACTTATCAGCCTCAGCGCATTAACACCGTTATTGTTCAACCGTTAAGCATGTCTTCCCGTTACCCGTATCGCTTCTTTAATCAGCAAGCTATTGTTTCATCCTCATTTTGCAAATTGGTTTATACGTTGCCCTGCAAGTTGCTTTGCACGTTCTTTCTGTGTCAGCACATTCTAAATGGACTCCTTAAGTATCATTTCTCTCAACAAGCATACCATTATTTGCAAAGGGTTCCGAGTTTAGAAATGACGAGGCTTTGTTACAGTTGCACAAGGCTACATTAATACTTGTTGAAGCAGGGATGGTAAGATTCCACTAACCTACTGCCGGTCAATTGAAAATCCTAATGGTAATGTGGAGTGGGAGCACAATAAACTAGCCTGACCCCAGTTCTTGGAATCTTTCAACATCACTTACTGGGAAACTTGTGACTAAAAATTTGTTGGGGCTTCATTAACATCCAGTGGTTGGAGAATTTGTTGATTTGCACCACTGAAGATCTGTGTGTGCCAGTTTCTTGGGGCTTACAGTAGTGGCATTGAAGGCGGTCCAGCAGAGTCCCTGGGCTGGGAGGGCTACCATCAAAGGTAATTCGTGAGGTTTGGAGTTCACCAGAAAGAGTGGGTGAGATTTAATATCCTGTAGAGCCAGGCCCAACAGGCTCTAAAAGTTACTTCCCCCAAGCAGTAAGATTGAATAACACCTCCCCCACTTTATTATTCCCCACCAGTCACCTTATGTACAGCCTTGCATCACTTTAAGATAATACAATCAATGTTTCAAGTTTCAAAGTACATTTATTATCAAAGAATGTATAAATTATACAACCTTGAGATTTGTTTGCTTACAGCCACAAAACAAAAAAACCTGAAAAAACCCAATTTAAAATCCCTGATGCAAAGAAAGGGAAAAAAACATGTACAATGTCCTGGGTATGTTACTCAAAATGGCCTCTTTGGTTTGTTACAAGTAGGAATGTTTCTTTGTCGGATAAGTGTTTCTCTCGCCGTTGTTTCACTTTAGAATGGCTGATATGGTAATTGTATTCATTTGTTAATCAATGGGGAATGTCATTGTGTCTTGTGATGCTGGGAACTTGGGGGAGGGGTTTTCGCAGGTTTTGGGTGTAAGGGGGAGGCCGAGGAAGACGCTGAGGAAGGTGGACGTGTGCTGGACTGCTCGTAAGACCACCGGGGTGGTCCCAGGTGCGACGGCCGGATGGGTCGATTGGTTCGTTGATTGAGCTCCAACGAGTGCACTAAACAGACTGAACTTTGATAAGTGGCGCCTTTTGTTTTTTTTCCTTGTGTATATATATTGTATTGCTTACTACTCTTTTTAATTTTAGTAAACTCTTTAAAGTGTATTTCATAACGGTATTTGTTGTGGATTTGATACTGTTGGCGGGCTCGAGGCGTAAACTCGATTCTCACAGCACCTGCGTGTACGGGAGGTGGGTTGGAGAGTAGCTGGATCCCTTTTTTCCCCTAGACATATACCAGCCTGTGGGTAAGTGTTACATTTGTGGGGGGCTCGTCCTGGATTGGATTGTCAGGGGCTGTGGAGTCGCAGGCAGCAGAGCGGAGATGGACAGAGACAAGTTTGTTTGTTGGTGCCAGTTTGAAGGTGTACCGGTACAGTACGCATGCGTAGTGAGCGGAGTGGATGTTCGAGTTTCGGGAGACGCGATAGTGAGGGGTTTAAGTTCAGTGAAGGGTATTGAGCAGGTAGAATTGGTAGCTAGACGGTGTGGTAAAGAGGTGGAGTCTAGCTGGGTGTTGGTTCGTACGAGTGCTGAAGTCAGGACGGTGGAACTGCCGGCGACGGTCAGTGTACCGGGGGAGGAGGGGCCATGGGGGCTCCACTCCTACAAGGATGAGGCTGAGGAGACATCGGAGGAGGAGCTAGAGCTAGAGGTGGACCCCAGAGAGGTGCCCGGCATTAGTAAAGGGAGGTGGGAGGAGGGAGTCGTGACTAAGCCCCGCTCCCCAGGTAGGGTGGAAGTCTCGGAGCTGGCAGCCGCACTTTATTCCCTGGTGGGGGTGGCCGAGAGGCCACGGCTGAAGCTGGGGGTGTTCTCCGGAGCCAAGCCTACTCCGGATGGGGAGGTGGACTATGAGACCTGGATCGAGCATACGTCTTTGATGTTAGAGGAGTGGCCAGGCTCAGAGGAGGAGAAGAGGCAGCGATTGCTGGGAAGTTTGAGGGGTTTAGCAGCCAAAACCATCCGGGAGTTGAAAGCTGAGAAGCCTGGGGCCTCAGTGGAGGACTGCCTAGAAGTTTTGGAGGGAGCGTTTGGGTTGTCAGGGGAACCCTGGCTGCTTTTAGCAGAGTTTCAACGCCTGGAGCAATGGAGAGGGGAAAAGCTCTCCGAGTACATATTTAGGATGGAGGGGATGCTCTCGGGGCTGTGGCGCCGGGGGGGTAGTGAAGGCGACTGACGTGGCTAGCGTGAGGATGAGTCAGCTATTCAGTGGCTCTCTGGAGGAGGACAAGGTGGCATGGACTATCCGGCAGGCTTATAGGAAAGGTCCCCCTCCATCCTTCGGGCAACTGATTAGAGAGGTGCGAGAGGAAGAGAGAGCATTGGGGCGGAAAAGGGGCACGGGCCTACGGGAGCGATCCTCAGCGATACAGGAAGTGGTGGCTGAGTGGAGGAATGACAAACCCCCGGGGAGTAGGGAACCCCCTTTGGAGGGGAGGGACAGGGGAGGTACCTACTCTCAGGGGCGATCAGTGCAGTGGATTGGGAGCAGGAGCCGTCCTGGGAGAGGAGGGGCAGCCGGCAGTGTGTGCTTTAACTGTGGGAAAGAGGGGCATTTCAGGCGGGACTGTGGAAGGCCAAGGGTGTGCTATAGCTGTGGAGAGGAGGGTCACTTCAGGTGGGATTGTGAGAGACAAGGAGTCCCGTGGAGGACAAGCCCCCCCTGCAAATAAGAAGGGAGAGGTGTCGGGGAAACTTAGGAGAGGCTCAGTGAGGGAATGGACTGGAGCCTCTGGAGGAACACGTTCCCAGAGATCAGCCGGAAGACCACCGGGTGCCCACGCCTCTGTTCCGGATGGGCTGGTAGGACCCCGTGCCAGTGTGGGTCTACAGATAGAGGGAGTTTACGCAAAAGCCGTTCTTGATACTGGATCGCAGGTGACCTTATTGTACCGGTCTTTCTACAATCAACATCTAAAGCATTTGCCCGTAACACCATTTGACGCCCTGCAGATTTGGGGTGTGAGCGAGGGTGACTACCCGTACGATGGGTACCTATCGGTGAGATTGGAGTTCTCGGAGGGCGATGTGGGAGTGTCGGAAGCTATTGAGACGTTGGTGTTGGTGTGTCCTGACCCGGTGGAAACCGGTGGTGCTGCCCTCCTGGTGGGGACTAACTCCCCAGTTGTGCGACGGCTCCTGGGAGCTTGTAAGGAGAAAGGGCGGGAAGACTTTCTGGAGACCTTCTCAGTGCATCCAGTGTTTCGAGCAGTGTTCGCAGAAGGGGTTGCCTCCCAAGGGCTGGACCCGGAGTGTAAACGAGGGACGGTGTGGTGTACGCAGGCGAGGCCCAAGGTGATCCGACCCGGGGAGGTAGCACTAGTGATGGGGACCCCCAGATTCCCAGGAGTGCCGACGGGAGAAGCCCCGTTAGTAGACGCCCCAGACGATCTTGAAGGGGAGACACGATTTCCGGCGGGGGCGCTGGTGAGGCCCGAAGTGCAGAGACCAGGGGTGGTACATGCGAGGCGTATAGCTATAAGTGTCAGGAACACCACGGCAAGAGAAATCACCTTTAAGAGGGGAATGCCGCTGGCACATCTGTTCCCAGTGACGGTAATGTCTAGCGCACCAGTGAGGACCCCTAACGGGGAGGGATCGGAGCATCGAAGGGAGCTGACCGCTGAAGCCTTTAACTTCGGGGATTCCCCAGTGTCGCCGGAGTGGAAACGCAGGCTAGTGGAGAAGATGCTGAAGATGGAAGCTGTTTTTTCTCGGGGCGAGTTTGATGTTGGCTGCTCCAAAAGCACTCGCCACACCATCCGGGTGACGGAGGACACCCCGTTCCGAGAGAGATCCCGGCGGCTGGCTCCGGCAGATGTTGAGGACGTGCGACAGCACTTGTGCAAGTTGAAGGAGGCCGGAATCATAGCTGAGTCTCGAAGTCCTTATGCGTCCCCAATAGTGGTGGCACGGAAGAAGAATGGGCGAGTGCGCATGTGTGTTGACTACAGGACGTTGAATCGGCGAACTGTCCCTGATCAATATACTGTCCCAAGAGTCGAGGATGCGTTGGCCTGCCTGAGCGGTGCAAAGTGGTTCAGTGTGCTGGATTTAAGAAGTGGGTATTACCAGATCCCGATGAGTGCGGCCGATAAAGAGAAGACCACTTTTATCTGCCCGCTGGGGTTCTTTCAGTTCGAACGAATGCCCCAAGGCATATCCGGAGCCCCAGCCACCTTCCAGAGGCTCATGGAGTGAACTGTGGGGGATATGAATCTGTTGGAGGTGCTGGTGTACCTGGACGATTTGATAGTGTTTGGATCGACTTTGGAGGAACATGAGGAGAGACTGTTGAAGGTGTTGGGCCGGCTTAATGAAGAAGGGTTGAAGCTTTCCCTGGACAAATGCCAGTTCTGCAAGTCGTCGGTTAACTACATTGGCCATATCATTTCGCGAGAGGGAGTGGCTACTGATCCAACCAAGATAGAGGCTGTGACCACCTGGCCGAGACCCCAGAAAGTGGGTGCTCTGCGCTCATTTTTGGGGTTCTGTGGGTATTACCGGCGATTTGTGAAAGGATACGCCAAAGTGTGTCACCCGTTAACTCAGCTGTTGTGTGGCTATCCCCCGGTGGGGAAGAAGAGGACGGGGAACCAGAGGCAGGATGCTGGAGGATACTGGAACCCGGCGGAACCTTTTGGCTCGAGATGGGATGATCAATGTGAAGAGGCGTTCCGATCTTTGAAAAGGGCACTGACCCAGGCCCCGGTGTTGGCTTTTGCCGATCCCCAGAAGCCATATGTGCTGCACACGGATGCCAGCCGAGAGGGTCTCGGGGCTGTTCTGTACCAGGAGCATGGCAAAGCATTGAGGCCGGTAGCCTTTGTCAGCCGAAGCTTGTCGCCATCGGAGAGAAACTATCCCACTCACAAGTTGGAGTTCCTGGCGCTGAAGTGGGCGGTGGTGGACAAGCTGGGCGATTACCTTTACGGAGCCAAGTTTGAGGTGAGAACGGATAACAATCCTCTCACTTATATTTTGACTTCGGCGAAGCTGGATGCCACAGGACATCGGTGGCTGGCGGCATTGTCGGTATATGATTTCAGCCTGAGGTACCGCCCCGGAAGCAAGAATATCGATGCGGATGCATTGTCTCGTCGGGAGCCGGGGGAGGAGGAGAGGGACGAGGAGTGGGAGAGTGTCCCTGCCCCTGGAGTGAAGGCGATGTGTCAGTTTGTTATCACCGTGAAGGCCGAGGGAAGAGGGAGGCTGGAACGAGCCGTGGACCATTTGGGGGTTTTTGACGACGCCATACCCCTAGTTTACTGTGACCTGACCGCTCTGGGGACTAAACAGTTGCCGGAACTGAGTCCGGGGGAAGTGGCAACTGCTCAGCAAAATGACCCGGGCATTGGCACAGTGTGGAGAGCGGTCGAGAAGGGGGATGGGGCGTTGGCTGAGAAGGCGAAACACCCATACGTGCCTCTGTTGTTGAAGGAGTGGTCTCGGTTGAAGTTAAAGAACAAAATCTTGTACCGGGTAACAACGCCTCCGGACCAACCCCGCTGTTGGCAACTGGTCCTGCCGGAGGAGTATCACCAGACTGTACTCCAGGCCTTACATGATGATTCTGGACATTTGGGGGTGGAAAAGACATATGGATTACTCAAAGACCGGTTCTACTGGCCCCGGATGAGGGGGGACGTCGAAGAATACTGTAGGGGATGCCGTCGTTGCATCCAGAGGAAGACCCTGCCAGCGTTGGCGGCTCCACTGTCGCACTTGCAGAGTGCGGGACCTCTGGACCTGGTATGTATGGATTTCCTGTCGATTGAGCCTGACACCAGCAACACCGCGAATGTATTAGTCATCACCGATCATTACACTCGCTATGCTCAGGCATTTCCCACCAAGGATCAGAAGGCGACGACAGTGGCGAAGGTGTTATGGGAGAAGTATTTTGTGCATTACGGCCTTCCCAGGCGAATCCATAGTGATCAGGGGCGGGACTTTGAGAGCCGCCTTATCCAGGAATTACTGACTATGCTTGGGGTTGAGAAATCCAGGACTACCCCTTACCACCCACAGGGAGATCCTCAGCCAGAGAGATTCAACAGGACCCTGTTGGATATGCTCGGGACGCTGGAGATTGGGCAGAAAAGCAGGTGGAGTCGTCATATTGGACAATTGGTTCACTGTTACAATTGTACTCGCAATGAGGCTACAGGGTATTCACCCTATTATCTGATGTTTGGGCGGGAAGCGAGGTTGCCCATTGATGTGTGTTTTGGAGGTGGAGTGGGTGAATTTCCCGGGAAGTCCCATCTAAAGTACGTGTCCGACATGAAGAGGGAGTTACAGCGGGCGTACGAGTTGGCCGAGGCGGCGGCTACCAAACAAAATCAGCGGAATAAGATGCGGTATGATCGAAAGGTGAAGTTTGTACAATTATTACCGGGCGACCGGGTCCTTTTACGGAATTTGGGACTCCCTGGTAAGCACAAGTTGGCAGATCAATGGGCGGCCAGCCCCTATGTAATAGAGAGCCAGATGCCGAACCTGCCAGTTTACCGGGTGAAACCCGAGGATGGAAAAGGGCCTATCAAGGTACTCCATAGGAATCACCTGCTGCCACTGGGTCAAGCGGTGCAGGTGGATAAGGAGCCCGAGTGGGAGGTTACGCCCAGTACAAGGACTCTGCGAGGGAACGGAGAACGGGAAGAGCCCGCTGCTGAAGAGCGGGGACGGGTCCCTCACCCGGGAATGGCTACCGATTCAGAGGAGGACGACTCAGATGAGTGGGTCCTGTTCCCATTCGCTAGTGCTCCAGTACCAGGAGAGGAGGCTCCTGGCCCTTCCCATACTGAATTGGGTGAGAGGAGGGAAGGTCTTGAGGGTCAGATGGAGAGGCAGCCTACATTGGTGGGAGAGAGGGTGGAATCTGAGCGTGAGCCGGGGAGATCTCGGGTGAGGGAGGACCCCTGTGAGGAAGGGGGTGCGGGTCTGTCAGGTAGACCTGGGGTGTCCGAGACAGTGGGTTCGCAGGTGACGAGGGAGCCCAGTGGGGCAGAAGGGGTATGGAGATCTCAGAGGATTAGGCGCCCCCCGGAGCAGTTGACATATGTGGTACCGGGAGAACCGAGTGTGATTTCTACTGCTCTGGGTAGTTATGTCATTGCCTTCTGCACCTGGGTTGGGTTTTGTGTGTTGCAAGAAGCTTTGGGGACCTCTAGTAATGCCATGAGGGCATGACATTTGCTGGTGGGGAGAGAATGTACAATGTCCTGGGTATGTTACTCAAAATGGCCTCTTTGGTTTGTTACAAGTAGGAATGTTTCTTTGTCGGATAAGTGTTTCTCTAGCCGTTGTTTCACTTTAGAATGGCTGATATGGTAATTGTATTCATTTGTTAATCAATGGGGAATGTCATTGTGTCTTGTGATGCTGGGAACTTGGGGGAGGGGTTTTCGCGGGTTTTTTGGGGGGAGGCCGAGGAAGACACTGAAGAAGGTGGACGTGTGCTGGAATGCTCGTAAGACCACCGGGGTGGTCCCAGGTGCGACGGCCGGATGGGTCGATTGGTTCGTTGATTGAGCTCCAACGAGTGCACTAAACAGACTGAACTTTGATAAGTGGCGCCTTTTGTTTTTTTTCCTTGTGTATATATATTGTATTGCTTACTACTCTTTTTAATTTTAGTAAACTCTTTAAAGTGTATTTCATAACGGTATTTGTTGTGGATTTGATACTGTTGGCGGGCTCGAGGCGTAAACTCGATTCTCACAGCACCTGCGTGTACGGGAGGTGGGTTGGAGAGTGGCTGGATCCCTTTTTCCCCTAGACATATACCAGCCTGTGGGTAAGTGTTACAAACACAATCATACAAACAATAGAAGCTAGCAATAGCGTTCTGAACCAAAATGAGTTCTCAAATCCAAACCCTGGAGCAGCCTGGAGCAGGCCCAAAGCCTCAGTGTCAGTCCATCACAGCAGCCGGGCAGTCTTCGTAGCCTCAGCACCATGGACAGAGCAGAAGAGCGAGTGAAATTGGCTCTTGCCTCCGATCCTGACACCCTGTCTTTCCAGTCTATCTTACGAATTTATATTTATTGTGTGTGGTTTATTATTATTATATTGTGATCTTTATCTTTAGTGTTTCTTTGTGTCGGATCGGATCTGGAGTAACAATTATTTCATTCTTCTTACACTGTGTACAGGAACTGACAATAAACGATTTTGGATCTTGAGATATGATGGGATAGATGCTGAGATATTTCTAATAGTGACATAATCTTGAACAAGATACTTCTCAGAATTTCTGAATTCTCTTCTGTGGAGACTGGATCATTGGGAATATATAAAGGGAAGGGAAGGGATGCGTTTTATTTGAAATACCAGATGAGATGAGATCTGAGGGGTTTAGCAGCTATTTCTTTGATGTCCTGCTGTTCAATTCACTGCCTCTTGCAAAATAAGTGTGAGATGTTGCATTATGGAACGTCAATTCTGGGTTGGACTTCCACAGTAACATGGCTGAGCCCTGGGAGTATTATGGAACAGAGGGACCTGGGAGTTCAGGTACATGGTTTCTTGAAAGTGGTAGACAGGGTGATGAAGAAGTCTTTTGACCACTAGCCTTCACCAGTCAAGGCACTAAGTGCAGAGGTGAGAAGGTGATGTTGCAGTTATACAAGCTGCTTAAGGGCTTGTGCATGGGCTGCTGGTCAGTTTTGTTTGCATTGCTACAGGAAAAATCTTATTACACTGGAAAGATTGCAGAAAATATTTTCAAGGATGTTGCCAGGACTTGGTAGAGTTAGTTATAGGGAGCAGCTGGATAAGCTAGGATTCTATTTCATTGGTGCATCAGAGACTGAGAAGTTTTAAAAAAATCAAGGGGCATAAAGACCCTTGTGAACGCACAAGGTCTTTTCCCCAGTTCTGAGGAATAGAGAACTAGATTTTAACAGAACTTGAAGGTGTTTTTTTTTTTACATAGGATGGTATATATATGGAATGAGCTACCGCAGGAAGTGGCAAGGCTGGTACAATTGCATATAAAAGACAGTTGGATAGGTACATGGACAGGAAAGGTTTAGAGGGATATGGGCCAAATGGGACTAGCTTAGATGGGCATCTGGGGCTACCAGGACCAGTTGGGCTGACTGGCCTATCTCTGTTCTCTGAGATTTGGAGGTGACGTTTCTGGGAGGACAGATGCTTCTATTGGTCCTTTGGGAGAACTGTCAAGGCATTTCGGTGACACATTTAGGGTCACTGTTAGTTTCAGCTGTGATATACCGTGCCTGATTTTGTTTTCCAGTGGGGGAATGTGGAGGTGCTGGCCTTGGCACAGCTGCAAGACCACAGGGCCATGAACCTGTGCCCCATGTACACACTCTCTTCCTCTTCTTCAGCATGGTCCCAGGCAGGATCAACTGCACACTGAACTCAACATGATCCATCTCTGCTACACAAGCAGCTCCAACCAGGCTGATCTCACGCTGGGCCACCTTCAGACTCCGTCCTGGCCACAGAATCAAACTGTAGTGCAGGCAGTTCCTTGTCCCAGCCTACACATACTGGAGTGCTTCAGAAGGTGGTGTAGGGGTTGTCCATTCTACTTTGCCTTTTACAGTGACAATCAAGACAAGCACTGAGGTTTTGGAGAGTTCATTAGCAACCTGGAGACAGCAAAGTGTCAACTGGTGGTGCTGGATGGAGGTCATGGACACGGTACCTAAGTTTCAATGCCAGGACAACAGGCAACTGCTGAACCCAGGGGCTATCTTCCAGGAGGGAACCCTCATCACCAAGCTGGCGGAACCACACAATGGTCACAACGGGAGTGTGGCTGGTTTCCTAGTTCCCGTTCTGGGATGGGCTGGAGACTCCAGGGCTAGCGATTGTTCCTCTTTCCCAGACCTCCCCTCTGCACCTCAGCACTAGCACTGGGGACTTGCTGCTGACCGCCCTGGGTGCTTTACTGCCACCCCACCAGTCCCATGTCCCAGCTGCACGGGAACCAGGCAGCTTGTCAGAGCCCAGGGTGCTTCACCGTGATCCCCGTGTCTACTCAGACCTGGTCCACATCCAGCTGAGTGCTACAAATCACCAGGGGACTTGCTCCACCATATCTGTCTGCCTCTATGATTCTGGGTCCAAGAAATTGTGTGAGACCATAGTCTTCTATAAGCCCACAATGCAGGAGATGTTTTGCAACATCCTGCACTCCCTTGGGGTGACTGAGGATGAGCCTAGCACTGCATCTGGAGGTGTCTGTTGTCACATTACCTGAAATGTGTGTGAGAGCATGGAACAATGATGGTTGCAAGTTGTTGATAAATAGTTGGCTAAATAGTTTGTATAACCTGCAAAATATTGCAAGCCTTATTATCTGGATGTGTGGGCACGGAATCTAGACACACAAGTGAAACACAAAATACAGCATCTATGGAGAGAAACAGTTGACATTTGAGGTCAGTATTCTTTTGGGAAATAGGAACAAACTCAGATGAGATGTCTTCAACCTGAACTGTTAATTGTTTCTCCATCCAAGTGTTTTCAATATTTTTATTTCAGATTTCCATAAGACCATAAGATATAGGAGCAGAATTAGGCCATTTGGTCTATCACGCCCTCTCCACCATTTCACCTTGGCTGATCTAATATTCCTCTCAGCCCCAATCTCCTGCCTTCTCCCTGTATTTCTTCATGCCCTGACCAATCAAGAATCTATCAACCTCTGCCTTAAATATATATAAAGACTTGATCTCCACAGCTGCCTGTGACAAAAAATTCCAGATTCACCACTCTCTGGCTAAATTTCTCCTCATCTCTGTTCTAAAAGGACACCCCTCTATTCTGAGGCAGTGTCATCTGCTTTTAGACTCTCCCATCATAGGAAACTTCCTCTCCAAATCCACCCTATCAAGGACTTTCACCATTCAATACATTTCAATGAGGTCACCCCCCCTCTTCTTTTGAATTCTAGTGAATATAGGCCTAGAGCCATCAAATGCTCTTCATATGACAAGCCATTCATCCTGGAATCATTTTCGTGAACACGCTTTGAACCTTCTCCAGTTTTAGCACATCCTTTCTAGGAAAAGGGGCCCAAACCTGCTCACAATGCTCTGTGAGGCCTCACCAGTGCTTTATAAAGTTTCAACATTACATCCTTGCTTTTATATTCTAGTCCTCTTGAAATGAATGTTAACATTGCATATTGCATTTGCCTTCCTCACCACAGACTCAACCTGCAAATTAACCTTTAGGGAATCCTGCTGGACTCCCAGACCCTTTGCACCTCAGTTTTTTATATTTTTTCTCTATTTAGAAAATAGTCACTCTTTCATTTCTTCTACCAAAGTGCATGACCACACACTTCCTGACACCGTATTCCACCTGCCATTTCTTTGCCCATTCTTCTAATTTGTCTAAGTCCTTCTGTATCCTCTCTACTTACTCAAAAATACCTGCTCCTAGACCTGTCTTCATATTGTCTGCAAACTTTGCAACAAAACCATCATCCAAATCATTGACATA
Source organism: Hypanus sabinus (assembly GCF_030144855.1). Classification (NCBI taxonomy): domain Eukaryota; kingdom Metazoa; phylum Chordata; class Chondrichthyes; order Myliobatiformes; family Dasyatidae; genus Hypanus; species Hypanus sabinus. Next base: position 95,052,537 of record NC_082707.1, on the reverse strand, counting down.
TAATGTAAAAGGAAGTGGTCCCAACACAGAACCCTGTGGAACACCATTAGTCACTGACAGCCAGGCAGAAAAGGCTCCCTTCATTCCCATTCTCCCTCCTGCTTTATCCATGATAGAATCTTTCTTGTAATACCATGGGCTCATAGCTTAAGCAGCTTCATGTGTAGTTTCTTGTCAAAAGCCTTCTGAAAATCCAAGTACACAACATTAACTGATTCTCCTTTGTCTATCCTGCTTGTTATTTCTTTGAAGAATTCCAACAGATTTGTCAGGCAAGATTTTCCCTTGGGGGAGCTATGCTGACTACAGCCTATTTTATCAAGTCCCTCCAAGTACCTGGAGACCTCATCCTTAATAATCGACTCCAACATCTTCCCAACCACTGTCAGAGTAACTGGCCTGTAGTTTCCTTTCTTCGACCTCTCTCCCTTCTTGAATAGTGGAGTGACATAAGCAATTTTCCAGTCTTCTGAAACCATTTAGGAATCTGATGATTCTTGAAAGATCATTCAGCAAGATCTTCAGCCACCTTTTTCAGAATCCTGAGGTGTACACTATCTGGTCCAGGTGACACCTTTCAGTTTACCAAGAAACTTCTTTCTAGTTATGATAACTTCTCACACTTCATGCCCCCTGAGACCCAGAACTATCATCATATGGCTAGTGTTTTCCACTGTGAAGACTGATACTCACAATACACTGTGTGGTTTGACGAATGCCTTATAAAGCCCCAGCATTACATCCTTGTTCTTTTGGAATAGACAATGGCATTGCATTTGCCTTCCTTACCATTGACTCAGTCAGCAAGTTATCCTTTACAGAATCCTGCACAAGGACTCCCAATTCCTCTGATTCTGATGTCTGAGTTTTCTACTCATTTATAAATATCTACGCCTTTATTTCATACCAAAGTACATGGCAATACACCTCCGTACATTGCATTCCACTTTGCCCATTCTCCTAATCTAAGTTCTTCTATGGACACTGCTTTGTCAACATTACCTGCCCCTTCACCTATCCTTATATTATCCACCATTTTGACCACAAAGCCATCAATTCCATCATTCAGATCATTGACATATAACATGAAAAGAAGCAGTCCCAACACTGACCCCTGTGAAACACCATTAGCTAATGGCAATCAACCAGAAAAGGCCTCCTATATTCCGATTCTTTGCCTTCTGCCAGTCAGCTAATCTTCTTGTGAGCAGTTTTGCGCCCCTTATCTAAGATGTGCTAGCTTTGGAGAGGCTCCAGAGGAGGTTCACAAGGATGAAAGGTTTAACACATGAGGAGTATTTGATGGCTCTGGGCCTGTGGCTGCTAAAGTTCAGAAGTAAGGTGGGGTGGGGGGGGGCAGATCTCATCGAAATCTATTGAATAATTAAAGGCCTAGCTAGAGAACAAATGTGGAGAGGATGTTTCCTATAATGGATGGGGGGGGGGGGGGGGTCAATTTCTGAGAACAGAGGGCCTAGTCTCAGAATAGAAGGATGCCCCTTAAGAACTGATGAGAGGAATCTGTGGAATTCATCATCACAGATGGCTATGGAGGTCAAGTCACTGGGTATATTTAAAGTAAAGGTTGATAGGTTCTTGATTAGTCTGGGCATCAAAGATCATGGGGCTGAGAAGGGTAATAAATTGGTCATGATGGAATGGCAGAGCAGACTTGGTGGTGGGCCTGTTTCTGTGCTGCATGACCGCATTGTCTTACAACCACACTTCTGGGTAGTGATGGTCACCAAAATTCTATAGTGGGACTTAGTCTTACATCTGGAAAATAACCTCTTAAGACATTGCATCCATCAGAATTAGCCAAGTCCTGAAACTTCTGAGGGTTATAGTCAATGTTATTTTTCACGTGTTTTATTATTTTTAATTGCTTGCTTCAAATTAGTAATGTTTCTCTGTCTGCATCTTGCTGGCCATAGGAAAACGAGAGGAGCCAGGGCTTCTGCACCAGTGTCCAAGCTCTAATTGTTGTACAAATCTTCCAGCTCAGATTGTGGTTAACACAGCTGGCAGCCAGCATGTTACCAGAATCACTGAGTTCTGAAGTGATGAAACTGCATTGTCTAGTAAAAGTAACATTATTATCACCTAACAATGAGTACTTGTGTTTCCCACTGGGTGCCTGGCTTTTATATTTTTGTGTGCAGGCAGATAATTCATTTGTGAACTTGATCGTCAATTTTGGGCTCTGGAAGAGAAAAAAAGGTTGAACAATTAGTTTAAGAAGAGCAACAGCAAGAAGATGTTTTGCACACTCGCATTTTAAAATCACTAACGATTGAACTTGCACATTTGCAATAATTGTTTCAATGAGAGTGTTCCTACACTGGAGGCAGGCAGACAGCAAACTAATAGAAAGATGGTACAAACAAGGAGATAATTACCGAGGAAATGGTCAATGAGGTAGAATAATTGGACATTGACACTTGCAATAATTGTTTCAGTGAGAGATTAACCATAACTAACAATTATCAAGTCATGGGTAAGTTGTAATCACCAGTGACAAAAAAAACCTGCTGGAGGCATTCAGTGGGTCAGCAGCATCTGCGGAGGCAAAAGAATATTTGATGCTCCCCTCTGTCTGCCTGACTTTGAATTCCTTCGGTAGTTTGCAGTCTTTGGTTGGTCGTGCACACTTCTTGGGTCATCACCACAAGTCCTGTAATGTTTGCTTTTCTTGTGAATGCTGCTTATATGCCTGTAATGCTGCTGCAAGTTTGCATTCCACTGGTGCCTATGTGTATATGTGCATCGGTCAATAAATTTTACTTGTAATTTTATTCCATCATAACTGTGGATCACAACACACAGCCTTCTTATTTACCATTACCTAGGTTCAATGCTGGTTTATTGCAGAAGAGCACACCAGGCGCAGGCATGGGTGTTGCTATAAGGGAAGGTGGTTTTGGGTAAAGCTACAATGCAACGGCTCAGAGTAGGCTAGGTGCTCCCCCTAACAACGGATCAAATCTCTGTTCTGTTATTTCACCTAACACATGCAGTTAAACATCAGTGAAGTTCATAGGAACATGGGATACCATCATACTAAAAGGTTTGCTTCCTTGAATGTAGACTAACATAGGAAGTAGTTCAGCCCATCAGGATCATGCTGGGTCCCAGGTACCAATCCTATTTGTCATATTAATTTTCTCCTTTGTTGTTATACGCACATATCAGTTTTTTAGCCACTGTATGTACTAAGGGTCAAGTTAAAGCAACTAAGTAACCCACCAGCAGAAATTCAGGATGTAGGAGGAAACCAGATGTCTAGAGGAAACACGTGCTGGCGTGGTGGAAGAGTTTTCAAACCACACCACAGCACCAGGGCTCAGATTCAAAGCCAGTCAGCTAGAAGCATGAGACATTTGTACTACAGTGCTGAAGGTTACAATCCTAAAATTCTACCTACTAGCCGTAGTTCAAAAAGATGATTCACTAAGGGATGCAACTTGCTAGATTTAATGCATTAAAAATTGCTAATACATTCTTTGTCATGGCTTCTGTAACAAGGCCTTCTAGTATCATTTGCCATTTTGAAATATCCAACTAGCACCCAGAATTGGGGAAAGTAGTTTGAATATTTCTTCTTGCAGATCTTAAATATCCACTTATAAGGGCAGTGTATTGATAGGGTGGATGATTTTAGTAAATAGACTAATGGCAACTTATCAAATGAGGACTGCAATAGGCAGAATATCACCAACATGCATTGGTGCGTCACTAAACAAAATCTTTGGTCTCATAGATTAGGAAGTACAATCAGGTGGGAAACAAGCAGCAATGTAGCCCAGCTCAAATGGACTTCATTGCTAAACCGTAGTCATAGTGAAATGACCAAGTCCATGTCACCAAACACCCATTTATTCTCCCTACATTCAATCAACTCCACCCCCCACCTCCCGTGTCCATCACCCACTTACACACTTGGGACAATTTGTCGCAGTACAGCCGCCAATTAACCTAACAAAACACATGTACTTAGGATACGAAAGGCAACTGGATCACCCAGAGGAAACTAACTTGGTCAGAGAGAAAACATGAAAATGATCCATAATGCCACTCATCCCCTTCTCTCACTTTGTCCAAGGATGAGTAATCCATCATCATTCAACTCTATAAAAGGCATAAAAAAACCTATCTCTCTCCACACCTCTAAAATTGAACATTACTGCTCAACAATTTCCTTATTTCCAACTCCTCTCCAGTGAAAATCTCCCTAATATCCGGGATTTCAACGATTATACACCAGAACAATTATAGCAGATAACGAACACAGTGGTTTACCACCAGACTGAGCTGGAACACATCAAATCAGGTCCTTCAAACGGAAGGGAGAACTTTACCAGTACTGCTACTCCAGTATCAGGGGCAAAGTGTTACTCAATGGATTCTGTTGTGTTCTGAAGCCTTTGAATCTGCTTATGAACACCTGATTTATTTTTATTTATAGCCCATAGGAACAAATGCTTGGAAGACCAGCAGGGTGGATTTACTGGCTGCAGGCATCTTTTGCGAGGTGGGAACTTGGTTTGTGACCGCACTTATGAGCTGTATGCTGTTTGGATTGTAAACAATTCAGAGGAACCAAACCCTGCCCTAACTTGGGGGGGGGGGGGGGGTTCTGTAAAATATTAATTATGTTGCTATCTCTCAGCTGACTAAGGATAGCAAGGTGTTGTTGAGAGTGTTATAGCAGTTCTTAGGGTATCTTAGACAGAATTCCTCCTCACTGAAAACAAATTAGCTGACCAATCATGCGAGTGTCAACATTTCTTCCTCAAATATGCATGGGTGGAAACAGACCCACCTTGAAGTAGTTGTTGCAAATAAAGTCAGAAACAGCAGGTAGCCCATTCTTGATTTTTATTCTTGTCCATTACACTGTATATAAAACACGACCCAGTGCTCCAAGAGCATGGATACGTTCCTTCACCATAAATAACTACAACCAAACCTAAACTGGATTTTAAGATAGGTAATAATTGGATTTGCAGACCTAGTGTGCACGTGTACACTGCTAATGCATGCAGTATACAAATATAAGACAGACAGGAATACAATCCCCAGTTTTGCTGACAAGGTTGTGGAGTTACTGCTCTTCTCCTCAATGGGATGCAGGTATCTAAAACTTCGAACTGCATACAGCTGTATGTCAGACCTGGAATCACCAAGGGAATAGGCCCTTGATGAAAAGCAGAATCAAAAATTTGAAAAGTCAGATTTTGTGCCAGCAAACCATGATCCTGAGTCACATTAGGGTGGGTTTCTCCAGATCTCCAGACACAGCCCTGGGGTAAAACTCTGCAAAATGAATCAACTAGTTCTTCCTGGGAACCTTGCAAAACTTGCAGCTGGAACTCAAGGTCGACTGCTACTCTCACACAGAGTTCTTGCCTGGAGGATGTTACCAACTGTACTCAAAAAAAAAGACTCTTTTGCACATCTCATTTTCCTTTACATTATGCTACAGTTTTTGTTACTCCCCAGCTTTACTACCAAATGTCCACCCTTATGTTTTACTAGTCTTTTAGATCAAGAACATTTAAGTTCTAAACACAGTCCCTCCACTCTAAAAAAAACTCATTTGCTTACTTAGCTCACCCCTAATTATATCATGGTGTTTTTACCAGATTTGGGGCAAATGTTCTTTTTGTATAAGTAGGACAATTTGGCTGGGCATATTTTATAGTGGTATTGTCACTCATTTTGTTTACCTTCTTAATGCATAGTGTAAAAGCAAAATAATCCAATCAGCTTGCCATCCCTTTTAAGGCCATACAGAGGATCCATTCAAAATTATCACTGATTCCAACTTATATAATAGAACCTGGAAGGAATGTGATCATACTCATACAATGGAACATTTATGTACTTGCAGAGAAAAACACAAACGTAATTGGGACGCGATATTATTATAATTTTTTTGTGCTACATCGAGTGAGATAAAGAAAACAGAATTAAAAACTGCATTGCAAAACTCAATTGTCATGAGCCCTGCTAACACCAGGATTTCCCTAGTTTGTTCAGTAGGAAAGTCCATGTCAATGCCATTAAAGACATTGGCCAGCAGCGTTTCAGTTCAAGGACTGAACACAGTTCCACAGATCTCCAATGACCTGGTGATCCTTTGGCAACAGCAACTCCATTGCTGTACAAATGGTAAGAGTAATACTTCTTCAATATGCCTACAAATTCTTGTTCACTGGAGCACTAACAGTGCAAAATCAGTGTTGGGGTGGGGGGTGCAGATTATGGTTATAACATCTGAGAATCGGTCCTTAAAACAAGAAAGAAAATTCTTTCCCAGCTCCCCAAAGATCACTCATTGCCAACTATTTAGTTACATGTTTGGAGTGTTAATCTGAAGAGAAACTGTTCCGGATGTGACTAGCCTCTGATTTAAGACATTCGGTCTTGAACTTCTCTACGATCTGATCCAAGTAACAACCTATTTTATTTGCTTCCTGCTCTTGTGTCACAACCCAGGCTGGAGTACTTACAGAAACCGAGATCTGGCCTAGGAAGGCAATATGTTTCTCTCTCCTCCATCAAAAAAATCTGCAGGGAAACAAGGTGCGATCCCCAACAGGTGAGACTTGCATTCTTTCAACCAACTCTACAATTCAGCACTGTGGAACTGTCCTATGAAGAGACAGAATCGCTTTTGCAGGTCACAGCAAAAATTAAAATATGGTGATGTCACTGTAATTTGGAGTATTGGAAAGGTGGCAGAAAAGGGAGCTTTGTGGTGTCTTAGATGAGGGATTATTAAATTCTCGAGAGTAACATTCATGTTTTTATAACTTCACATTTAAATGCATATTTTTTTAATAAAATTGTTTTCAATCCTTCTTTAACCTTATCCTTCACAAGTTCTCCCTTCCAGTTGCTGAGCTGGTCTTTTCAATGGCCAAGCTCGATCTTCTCCTGCAATATGCAGGGTCCATCTCGAAGGCTGTTACTCAAGTAGTCTCTCTTGATCAGGTCAGCAGATTGGACTGACTGAAAAATGCAGCCTTGGCAGTCGAGAGGTATTTTGCCCATGCCATCAGACTCCTCCAATGGCAGTCCTGGCTGATTTGACTGATCTAAGGTCTGGATAAGCACACCCAACTCCCACATCCAACTAACATCCTAGAAAGCATTGTAGCCCCCTCTTAAACAGAGTAGTTCAGTGAAAGTTGTCTCAGAGTCTCTACCCTGAATGTATATAATCCATGCTTGCGCACCCTTATAAATGGCATTATTTAATTTTAAAACCATTTTTAAAAAATTGACCATTGAAATCAGAAACAGAACCTAGACAGGCAAGCAAGAGATGCTGTCTCTCACACAGTACATTTCTACTAATACAGTTTGATATACACCATCAATTAACCTTCTCTGCATATAAAGAAACTGTAAAAATATTATAACTTCTAATTAAAACAACAAAAAAAATCAACCCCTCATATTTGGTGCCACCCCTCATGGCAGCAGTGTTAAAAGTAAAACATCTTCAGTTCTGATCCAACAGTGTGATCGAGTCTCAGCGCCTTGGCCATGAAGCAGTGGCATCAGCAGTCACGGACTTTCCTAACTGCAGCAGGAAGGGTGTTGTTGGGTGCCGGGTCACGGGGCACATAAGAAGCCCCTGAAGGTGCCGAGATCCTCACCGTGCCGAGTTCTTGCTAGAACCGCTTAATGAAAACCTGAGTAAAGACAAAAATGCTTAAACGAGTGGCTTAAACCCACTGGTTCTACTGCACCCACTCAATTTCAGTTCTGTCCTGTTACCCTCCCACACCCATAAGCACACACATGCAGTCTTGGTGATAATCAACTGCTTCAAGAGCACTGAACTTGGGAATGGAATAGGCAATTGACTACAGAAGGGTCTCATTGGTTCTTTGAAAATATTAAGTGTACAAAGAAACAGATGAGTAGGCTCTTGAGGTGGACTTTTCTGTGCAAGATAATGAATCTAATCTGCCTGCTTATGGACCATATCCCTCTATTCCCTGCCTGTGAATATAGCTGTACGAGTGCCTTTTAAACATTGCTAACAAACCTGCGTCTACCAGCTCAACTGACAGCACTGACCATCGTGTAAAATAAAAGTTGCCTTGTGCACCTCCTTTACACTTTGCCCCTCTTATCTTAAACCCCTGCCCTCTATGATTTGACCTTTACACTTGGGGGGGTGGGGGAGGTGAAAATAAAAACCTATTTATACCTCTCTCAATGTTTGCCCATCAGAATGAGACTTGATGAGAGAATGCTGACTTGTCAAATGAGATGTTAAATCAAGTCTCTGTTTACTAGTAGAGGAGTTATAGCCATTCCACGGTCAGTATTACTACCTCAATCTATGCAACTTGGGCAGATCAACACTACCATTTGTGGATACCTACCATATATAAATTGGTTGTTCTGATTCTTACAATTATGATTACAGAAGAAATAACTCATTTGCACAGCAATTTGGAACACTTGGTGTTGTAAAAGTTTATAAATTTCTTGCATTCTTGTATTCATTCTGCATGGTGTAGACAGCATTGGTTTAAACTTGAATTTCTGCTTTTCCCACTTACCCATTTGAAATTGGTACTTATGTTGGAATGAATGGGCTAAAACAATTCTTTCAAAACATACTCAATTTTTCATTTATTGTATCTTCCACTGTAGATAAAGTGTGCAATACCACCAATAGCAGCCAACCATCAGTTTTAATTTTTGGAAGAGAAACAAGATCCCACATGTGACTACCCAACATTTTAACATTGAGTAAATGGCTAACATTTTCAGCTAGAGCTACTGCTATACAACTCTTGGGGCTAGGTTCAATCCTGACCTTCAGTGCTGAATGTGAAGTCTGTGACAATGTGGACTTTCTCCAGCTGCTGTGGTTTCCTCCCACATTCCAAAAACTGGCCACTAAGTTGTCCCGGTGTGAGCTGAGTGAGTGGTAGAATCTAAGAGTTAAGAGTCAGAGGACTACAGCATTGGTATAAGCCCTTTGACACATCTAGTCCATGCCGACAGTTATTCTGTCTAGTCCCAACAACCTGCACCTGGACCACAGCTCTCCATAATCGTCCATCCATGTAGTTATCCAAACTTCTCTTAAACGTTGCAATTGAACCTGCACCCACCACTTCCCCTGGCAGCTTGTTCCATGCTTGCATCCCTGAGTGAAGTAGATCCCCCTCAGGTTCCCCTAAAATACATTCACCCTTAACCTATGACTTCTAAATCTAGTCCCACCCAACCTCAGTGGAAAAATCTTGCTTGCTTTTATCCTAATTTTGTATACCTTTATCAAATGTCCTCTTATTCTCCTATGCTCCAGGGAATAAAGAGCTAACCTATTCAACTTTTCCATATAATACAAGTCCTAAAGTCCCAGCAATATGCTTGCAAATTTTCTCCGCACTCTTTCAATCTTATAGTGTTGACAATGTGGAGTTTGCAATGATTTGTCTGCAGATTTTAGAACTGGCCCATTTATACTGGTTTTATTGAAGAAGTTATTGATTCATTATGAAGAAGCAAAAGGGCATGAGAAATAAAAGAACCGCAGGTTCACTGAAAGCGAAATGGCTTAATGAAACAGTAGAAACTTCCACATCAAAACCTCATGAGGTTAGGAACGTGCAGCTGTGAGAAGTGTTTATGTACAATATAGAAACTGGTGTTACCTTTGTGTATTGTTGTAATGTAAAAGTTGCTGGAGAATTTGCCAGTGGGAAGAAGCATACTGATAATTGGAAACTTGATATTTAAAAGCATCATTTAGCAAGAAAATCACATATGGATGGTGTGCAAAAGCTCCATGAGAAAATCCTTCATTACCCACAACACGTCTTGAGAGAGTGCAGATGGACGAGAGTAAGAATGATCAAACTCAGAGATCAAAGTTATTACTGATAATGTTTAACTAGTTGTTAAAATGAATACCTCTATATACTCAGTTCAACACAGTAATAAATATATGGAAAAGTATGCTCAAATCCTGGGCAGTTGAAGAAGCAAAAATTATGCATTTGAATTTAATGTTATCAACAGCATTGTTCAAAAAGACATGTTTGAAGAAATAGCATCAGCCGATTTTCACACTTTAATAGTGGATGAATCCAGATATATGTGTCAACAAATATCTCATTCTGTGCTTCAAGTTCAGACCTGTAGAAAAGCTGTACTGTGTATAAAACTTCATTTAGTGGAATAGTTCAGCTGAAGGAGTGTGAAGCTCCTACCATCAAAAAACTTGCCCAAAGAGTTTTATGAGAAGAACAACCTTGACCTCCATAAAATGATCAACTTCACTTCTGAAGGAGCATCAGAAGTCAGTGGTGTCACAGCGTGACTGAAACAGGATATCGCACACTTGGTTCAATAACACTGTGTAGCACACTATGAAATCTAGGAAGTTGCAATGCAAAGAAGGAGGTGAGTAGCACACCCCCAACCTTTGTGTCATCAGCAACTTAACCTATCCCTCCACATCCTCATCCAGGTCATTTATAAAAATCATGAAGAGCCCAGAACAGGTCCCTGAGGCACACCACTGGTCACCAACCTCCATGCAGAATATGACTTATCTACAACCACTCTTTGCCTTCTGTGGGCAAGCCAAATCCGGATTCACAAAGCAATGTCCCCTTGGATTCCATGCCTCCTTACTTTCTCAATAAGCCTTGCATGGGGTACATTATCAAATGCCTTGCTGAAATCTATATACATCACATCTACTGCTCTACCTCTTAGTCACATACTCAGAAAATTCAATCAGGCTCTTAAGGCACGACCTACCTTTGACAAAGCCATGCTGACTATTCCTAATCATATTATGCCTCTCCAAATGTTCATAAATCCTGCCTCTCAAGATCTTTTCCATCAACTTACCAACCACTGAAGTAAGACTCACCGGCCTATAATTTCCTGGGCTATCTCTACTCCCTTTCTTGAATAAAGGAACAACATCTGCAACCCTCCAATCCTCCTGTCCCATTGATGATGCACAGATCATTACCAGAGGCTCAGCAATCTCCTCCCTCGTCTCTACGGTCCCAGTGACTTATCCAACTTGACGCTTTCCACATCCTCTTTCTTAATGTCCATATGCTCAAGTTTTTCAGTCTGCTGCAAGTCACCCCTACAATCGCAAAGGCCCTTTTCCACAGTGAATACTGAAGCAAAGTATTCATTAAGTACCTCCACTATCTCCTCCGGTTCCATACACACTTTTCCACTGACACACTTGATTGATCTTATACTCTCACATCTTTTCTTCTTGCTCTTCACATACTTGTAGGTACTAAATGTGCATATATGGCTGCTCAAATAGTGAGACATTTAACTGGGATTCCTCCAGAACTGCTCAGTTAAACACAAAATACATCAAAAGTTTGATTTAATTTCTACTGGAATGCAAATGCAAGCAGTTGTGTCACTTGTTTTAAAAGTAAATTTGTTTTTTAGAATCACAGCACCTCTGGCAATTCAGTTCCACAGAACATAGAATAGTACAGCACATTACAGGCCCTTCGGCCCACAATGTTGAGCCAACCTTCAAACCCTGCCTCCAATATAACCCCCCACCTTAAATTCCTCCATATACCTGTCTAGTAGTCTCTTAAACTTCACTAGTGTACCTGCCTGCACCACTGACTCAGGCAGTGGATTCCACGCACCAACCACTCTGAGTGAAAAACCTTCCTCTAATATCCCCCTTGAACTTCCCTCCCCTTACCTTAAAGCCATGTCCTCTTGTACTGAGCAGTGGTGCCCTGGGGAAGAGGTGCTGGCTGTCCACTCTGTCTATTCCTCTTAATACCTTGTACACCTCTATCATGTCTCCTCTCATCCTCCTCCTCTCCAAAGAGTAAAGCCCTAGCTCCCTTAATCTCTGATCATAATCCATACTCTCTAAACTAGGCAGCATCCTGGTAAATCTCCTCTGTACCCTTTCCAATGCTTCCACATCCTTCCTATACTGAGGCGACCAGAACTGGACACAGTATTCCAAGTGTGGCCTAAGAGTTTTATAGAGCTGCATAAATACATCGCAACTCTTAAACCCTATCCCTCAACTTATGAAAGCTAACACCCCATAAGCTTTCTTAATTACCCTATCTACCTGTGAGGCAACTTTCAGGGATCTGTGGACATGTACCCCCAGATCCCTCTGCTCCTCCACACTACCAAGTATCCTGCCATTTACTTTGTACTCTGCCTTGGAGTTTGTCCTTCCAAAGTGTACCACCTTACTCTTCTCCGGGTTGAATTCCATCTGCCACTTCTCAGCCCACTTCTGCATCCTGTCAATGTCTCTCTGCAACCTTCGACAATCTTCTACACTATCTACAACACCACCAACCTTTGTGTTGTCTGCAAACTTGCCAACCCACCCTTCTACCTCCACATCCAGGTCGTTAATAAAAATCACAAAAAGTAGAGGTCCCAGTACAGATCCTTCTGGGACACCACTAGTCACAACCCTCCAATCTGAATGTGCTCCCTCCACCACGACCCTCTGCCTTCTGCAGGCAAGCCAATTCTGAATCCACCTGGCCAAACTTCCCTGGATCCCATGCCTTCTGACTTTCTGAATAAGCCTACCATGTGAAACCTTGTCAAATGCCTTACTAAAATCCATGTAGATCACATCTACTGCATTACCCTCATCTATACACCTGATCACCTCAAAGAACTCTATCAGGCTTGTTAGGCACGATCTGCCCTTCATTAAGCCATGCTGATTGTCCCTGATCAGACCATGATTCTCTAAATGCCCATAGATCCTATCTCTAAGAATCTTTTCCAACAGCTTTCCCACCACAGACGTAAGGCTCACTGGTCTATAATTACCTAGACTATCCCTACTACCTTTTTTGAACAAGGGGACAACATTCGCTTTTGGTAAGGTGCTAGCTTTGTTAGTTTTCAGCTCTATGGCATTTCTTAATCAAGAGCCAAGGAAATTATCATATGAGCTAAAACTAGGTTTTGGATTTATCAGCAGTTGGTTCCTACTTGAATGCATTTGAAAGTTTAATGAACAGATCAGTCTTCAGTTTAATGTGTGCTTAAAACAAAAACACTAACATATTCCAAATCATAAAAGGTAATGAGGATTTACTAGTTATACAAGGAAACTCACTTAATTCTGTGACCACATTTCTGCATAATGCGTCCTTTCAGTGGATAACTCACCTTTGTACCCGCTCCACCATGTGTGCTACCAGTTTATCCGAAATGCCTGGACAGGATTCCTCTGCCAGATTAAAAGCATTCTCCAGCTCTTCAATGGCACCCAGATTCCCACCACTTACTTTGTGCTTTTCTTGTAGCTTCACCAAAACAAACAAAAAACTGCTGATCAACATGCCAACATCAAAGCAACCAACTTCAAATGGTAAGGGATGAGACTTGCACTAAGGATCAGAACTTAAAGAGGGTGATCAAAGGGAGGGATAAACTTCTTGATATTTCTAGGGAGTGAGTTACCTTAATATAAAAATTCACTATACTAAAGAGCTGACTTGACAAATGCAGCTTAACAAATGTTTCATTATAACAAGTCATTACCTAACTGGCATCTTACAATGATAATAGCATCTCCAAAATACACTGTATTTGAATCACTGCAGGCAACCAGAATAAAATTATTTCAGATAATGAAGGAAAATTGTCAGATCTATGACATCTTAAAAATAAAAGAGATTTGGAATGATATTCTATGCGCTATTATCAATAAAATAGATTAAAATGCTGCCAGGACTCAAGAGCCTGGGAGAGGCTGAGCAAGCAAGGACTTTGGAATGTGGGAGATTGAGGAGGTATATAAAGTCATGAGGGGCATTGACAGGGTGAATGCATTCAATGTGTTTTCGCCAGTGAAAGGAAACTAAAAATAAAACAGCATAGGTTTAAAGTATGAGGTGACATCTAAAACTTTGGCAGACTTCTATAGATGTGAAGTGGAGAGCGTATTGATCGGCTGTATCTCAGCCTGGGATGGAAACACCAATACCTTAAAATGGAAAATCCTACAAAAAAAAAGTTCATACGGCCCAGTCCATCACAGGTAAAGTCTTCCCCACCACTGAGCACATCTACATGAAACGTTGTTGCAGGAAATCAGCATCCATCATCAGGGACCCTCACCACTTAGGACATGCTCTCTTTTCACTGCTGCCATTAGGGAAGGTGGTACAGGAGCCTCAGGACTCACACCACCAGGCTCAGAAACAAGTTATTGCCCCTCAACCATCAGGTTCCTGACCAAACGGAAAACTTCACTCAATTTCATCAGTGAAATGTTCCTACAACCTATGGGCTCAATTTCAAGGACTCTACATTTTATGTTCTCGATATTTATTGTTTATTTATTAGCATAATTTCTTTCTTTTTGTATTTGCAGTTTGCCTTTTGCACAATGGCTGAATGCTCAAGTTGGTGTGGGCTTTCATTCATTCTATTATGTATTTATTGAGTATTCCTGCAAAAAAATTAATCTCAGGGTTGTATCTGATTATGTACATGTACTTTGATAATATATTTACTTTGAACTTGGAAAGGGATCACAAAGAGTAACCTCTTCACATAGAGGGTAGTGTGCCTATGGAATGAACTACCGGAGAATGTTGAGACAAGTACTATACATGGATAACAGGGGTCTAGAGGGCTAAAGTCTCAAGCAGGGCACTGGGATTAGCTTGGTGGACATCATGTTAGTTGGAGAAAACAAATCACAATTAGTAAAGACAGGAAAATTGGGCATCTTACCAACCCATTCCTGCACTTAATTTCTGTTGGTATTAATCAAAGGGAAAATAATTTATTGTGGTCTGAAGCAACTGGAGTAAGCACGAGCATATCCATAAGTAGTACATGGTCACATAGTGCTACATTACCTCTCTGAACATGGGATTGACCAGGGTCGTCAAGCACTTTGACTTTGGCAGTCGCTTCATTGGTTCCGAGGGCTTATTTTAAAATAACACAAAAGCACAGTAAGCAAACCAATGTTGAAAATTCCATGCAACTGATCTTAACCAGATTTGTCTCTACTTCATATCATACTCAATGCTTTTGAACTTTCCTCAGAGCTCTGAATTTCCTTGCCTTACCAATGGAACCCAATAAAATTTCAGACCTCTGTTTTAGTTCTTTGACAATATAGACGGGGACTGTCAGTTTGATGTCAATATCACTATCACTTTCAGTCCTTGTACACTTCACATCTGTAAATACATTTGTTTCCAGCTTGGAAACATCACTATATTATGCCTTGCCTTATCGGTTGTTTCAATTTATTTCTCTCATTACATTGACTTTTCTCAGATACAGCTGGTTTACCTCCACCCTCTAAACTTATAACTTAAAGCAGGACTGCCTGACTCCTAGCTTGCACACTTTCAAATCCCTTTATGGCCTTTTCCTTTTGCCGAGCGTGTAACTGTCTAGAGCTCCATAGTGATAACTTTTTTAATATCTGGCCTGATTTTAACTGATATCTGTGTCTTGTGCTCCTGAAGCCTTAACCTATGGTACCCCTTTGCCAAACTTGTCAGATTTTCAACCTCAGGTGCTGCATGTGCCTCCAAAGTATGCTTAATGGAAAAGTCAATCCTGGTGCAGACAAAACAATGGAATTGCTTTTCTGATCTCTGTGTCTCAACCTCTTCTATGTAGTGTTTTAATGCAGATCAAGCATTCTTTGAATGCAGTCAAGATTCAGTATACAAAACATTAAAATGCTGATGTTTCTCCTCATACATACATAGCAAGTCAGACAATACTTGAGTGAAGGGATACACTTGAGATCTCAGGGTCAGGACCCTTTGTCGGAAACCTTGAATACGAATATGAAGAGTCCCATATCTGAAACAACTATTTCCTTTCCACATGTACTGCCTGAACTGCTGAATACTTTGAGCAGCTTTTGTTTTTATTTCACATTTCTAGCAAATGGGACTTATGATTTTTCAGCAAAGAGTACGTTAGTTTCCAAAAGCAAATAACCCAGCTTCTATGTTATTGAAAGCAGTTATTTTCTCTTTTCTATTTCCAGAAAAAGGTCTTGGACCAATAACATTAATTATCTTTCTTTTCCCAAAGGTTGCCTGAATGTATTCTTTTCTTGTTTTTAGGTCAATTTCATTTTGGTGCATGTAAAGAGATAGGTTTTTGATAACCCCTGGTCAAACTATGTCTTGGAATGGCATGAGAGGAAAAGCAGAGAAGAAGCCCAGAGACTAGGAAAATAGTGCTACTTATCTTTACAGCCATAAAATTAAAGGAGTGCTGCAACCATACAAGTTTTCAGAGCACTTCTATGGAAATTGTCTAACCCACTTATTGCTATAACGCCAGTGAGAAGGTGCTAGATGTATACAGTCTTACCTTCTGAGAACTCTGTACAGGCATTCCGTTTTGCAGCTTGCTTAAGGTGCTGGGACGTACAGTGGGGAAAGTCCAAACTGGACACTGATCTCTTTCATCGGCATCAGCTTCACTGTTTACAGATAGCAAGCTCCCATGAGAATACTTAACATCAGAACCACACAGGGAACTTCAGTTAATCTTTATTAAATAGCTTCAGTATTCCTAGTCATTCCCAGAGGCATTCATATTAATGACAGCACCAAAAGGGACTTGATGTATGATAGCACCTCACCAAATAAAAACAGTAAATTCCCAGATTCAACTGCAGATCCTCTTTTTTGTGTTCTTTCTCAAAAAAATGAATCCTAGTATTTTGCTTTAATTTTCATGTTAACCTACATTGCTACTCAAAGTGATTACTGTGTATGCTGGTTTCTGATCTATTCCTTCTGTCAAAAGGTGCCATCTCATACCAATATTTAAATTTATTCCACATTTACACATCCATTCTATAAAATTATTTTCTGTGTCTGCATTCAACAGGAATGGGCTTGAGACTGAGATACAAACTTGGAGGGAAGAACCTTAAAATGTGTCAACAAATACTGAGACATGCTAACACACAAAATGCCTGAGGAACTCAGCAAGTCAGGCAGCATCTATGGAGGGGAATAAACAGTTGATGTTTTGGGTTAAGACCCCTCATCACAACTGGAAAGGAAGGGGGCAGAAGCCAGAATAAGGTGGTGGAGAAGGGGATGGGTGAAACCAGGTGAGGGGGAAGGTGGGTGGGTGAGGGAGGATGGATGGATGAAGAAGCTGGGTGGTGATAGGTGGAGGAGGTAAAGGCCTGAAAAAGAAGGAATCTAAGAGGGAGGACAGTGAACCATGGAAGGAAGGAGGCAGAGAATCAGAGAGAGGTGATCAGTAGGCGAGAAGAAAAAAGGGTAAAAGGTTAAATGAAATAAAGGGAGGAGGGAGGGAGGGGGAGTAATTACCAAAGAGTCAGAGAACAGCAGTGAGAGAGGGTCTCATTGAATTCCCATTAAAGAAAGGAGTTATACTTCTTAAGAGTATGCACATCTTAAGAGACTTCACAGCAAGTCAAACACAAAAGATTATGCAGATGCTGTAAAACTTGAGCTCTTCCATTAATATCTTCCTTCTTCTGCCCATCACTTGCCACCTTGTACTCTTTTGCCCCACCCCCACCTTCTTGTTCTGGCTTCTGCCTCCTTCCTTTCCAGTCCTAATGAAGGGACTCGGCCTGAAGGTTTGATTGCTTATTCCTCTCCATAGATGTTGACTGGCTTGCTGAGTTTCCTCCAGCATTCGTTTGTGTTACTTAAGATTTCAAGCATCTGCAGAATCTCTTGTGTGACTGAAACAGGATAAACTGATTATTTGATTGCACAGAATATTCCTGACAATCCAATGAATAATAAAGTGTATTAAACTAAAGGAAAAAACATCTTGAATAAAAACATGTTCTTTTAAGTCTACTATACCTTCAGAGTAGACTGAATGCAGGAACATGCATTCAGTTATTGAGTACTCCTCCTATCATACCGATACTTACAGGTCAGAGTCTTCTGAACTGGACTCCTCACCATGACCTTCTGATTTCCAACGTTTGTAGCGGTCAATCAGTTCTGTTAGGTAAGAAGTTTTCTTTGTGTAGCGCTGGATGTACTTGTGTTTCAGGAGTTCTTTTGCTGTTGGTCTCTAGGATTTGAAACCAAAGGTTTTAGAGCCCCATGGAATCATTTGATCTCCCCTGCATCACTTACAGTATTTTCTGTTTCTCATTTTCCAGTAGTGTGGTTTTTAGCTTCCCTTTCAGTTTAGTATTCAGAACATTCTTTTGTCATTACGTTAATATCTCCAGTTAACTTTCATATACAGGCTCAGTGCTACTGGTGATCTATAACTCACTTGAACCATACATCCAATTGAAGTTAATAGGTACAAACAGGCGAACCAGAAAAACACATATCCAGCTTTTTACAAAATTACAGAAACTAGCCTGAAGTTTCAGCAAATTAGGTGAAGACGTTTTTAACGTGGCCTGCCACCGGAATAGATACAATTCTGCACAGCAAGGGTAACTTTCATTTATGTAGTACCTTCAAGGCAGCAAGATCATCTCACTGTTAATCAACACAAGTGCACCTCAAGGATGTGGGCATACTTAGCCCACTAATCAACTCACTCTACACTCATAACTGTGTGGCCAGGCACAGCTCAAACACCATCTCTAAATTCACCAATGGCACAACAACACACACAAAATGCTGGTGGAACACAGCAGGCCAGGCAGCATCTATAGGGAGAAGCGCTGTCGACGTTTTGGGCCGAGACTCTTCGTCAGGACTAACTGAAAGGAAAGATAGTAAGAGATTTGAATCTAGTCTAAAGACTTGCAATTTTCTACCGACATATGGTGGAGAGCATTCTGAGTGTTGGATGGTCTGGTATGGAGCATAGGATCACAAGAGGCTCAGCCATTTCCATCACGAGCACAACTCTCCCCACCATCGAGGTCATCTTTAAGATGTGATGCTCCAAGGAGGCAGCATCTATCATTAAAGACCCTCACTATCTGGGACATGACTTCTCTCATTTCTACCATTGGGACAGAGGTAGAGGAGCTTGAAGCTCACACTCAACGTTTTAAGAGCAGCTTCTTTCCTTCCGCCATCAGATTTCTGACCAGTCCATGGATTATATTTTAATTTTCAACTTTTGCACTATTTATTTCGTAACTTAAAGTAATTTTGTCTTGCACTGCACTACTGCTGCTAAACAAATTTCACAAGATATGTCCTTGATAATAAACCTGATTGCGAAATCCCACAACACTTCCCTGGAGCATTACTAAGAATTAATCATGAAGGAAATAATCAGGTGATTTAAAGTTTAGTCAAAAATGTTTTAGAAAGCATCTTTAGAGGAAAGAGAAGTAGATGCCCATGGAGGCTTAGAGAGGTAATTCCAGCTTGCAAAACTTTTCTTTAAGTATATTACTGACAACCAACATTTGGGAAGCTGTAATTGTCCTTAATAAGGTGTTCAGAACCATTTTCTTGAACTACAGTATCTATGTGACATTTCACTCTGCTGTTTAGTAGTAATTTCAGAATGTTGCAAGGGCAACAATGAAGGAACTATTATATAAATCTAAATCAACACAAGTTTTAACTTAGAGGAAATGTGGAGGTGCTGGTGTACCTCTGGATGGAAGTCATAAGTTGTGAGAAACTTTCAAAGAAAGTTTGAAAACATGATATAGTGAACCTCATGTATTATGCACTAGTCCATAGGTCGGCAACCCGCGGCTCCGGAGCCGCTGCGGCTCTTTCATCTCTGTGCTGCGGCTCCCTGTGGCTTTGGAAAATAAATGATGAGTATTTAATTAAAATGTATTTTATGTTAGTTTGTTAGTTTTTGAAATGTAATTCTAAATTTGAAGATCATGGTGATCTTGTACAATCTAAATAAAACTTGTTTTTTGTCACTATTAACATACGTTACCACTGCCAATGCCTGACACCCGCCAGTGCGCGATTTCTTTAATTTTTTGATCCAAGGTAGGTTAACTATGGAGATTCTAAAAAAAAGAAAAGTGACGGAAGAAAACAGAACGTTTAATGATACGTGGGCAGATTCATTTGCTTTCACTGCTGACGAGACAGGTTTGCTTAATATGCAATGAGAAACTAGCAAACAACAAAAAGTCAAATGTCACAAGACATTTCCAGAATAAACACGCAGCCTTTGCTCAGAAATATCCGGATGGAGATGAGAGAGAAAAAGCCGTTTCGGAACTGATGCGTAAGGTTGATCTGAGCAAAAATCATTTCAAGAAGTGGATGAAGTCCGGAAAATCAACTACATCTGCTAGTTTTGTTGCCGCTCAGGAAATAGTCAGGCATGGGAAGCAGTTTACAGATGGTGAATATATAAAAGAATCTTTCATTAAGATTTCAGAACATCTATTCACGGACTTTAAAAACAAGAGTGAAATTGTGCAGAAAATCAGGGATATGCCCCTCTCTTTTTTTTGGAGTTCAAAATGTTTTTGTTGCATGCAGAAATGTAATTTCGTTTTCTCTGCAGGAGTTCATCGATTTCATAAATGCAACACATTATAGTTTGTTTATACATAGCATAAAAGCAAAAAAAAAAACGTTGTATGCAGTGTTATTTCATTTTAAATGTCTAACGGGTTTTGTGGCTCCCAGTGTTTTCTTTTCTGTGGGAAACGAGTCCAAATGGCTCTTTCAGTGGTAAAGGCTGCCGACCCCTGCACTAGTCATTTTGTGCCTCAAGAAAGTCATTAAGATTTTGAGGTTGCCATGGGCTGATTGGTGTAAAGCTTTACTCACTGTAATTGGAATTACACAGCTAGAGTATAAAACAGCATACACCTTAGTTATGCTAGTAAAAGCTTTGAAGAAGCATACATGCACTTTTTTTGTCCTTTTACCCCCACGCCCATGTACTGCATTTATCTGGCCAGTTTAATTAAGTCTCCAGTTAATGATGACTTCTAGGATATTGATGATAGGGATTTGATATGTGTAATTAAGAGAAGGTTGTTATGTTGCTTGGATAAACCTTACCACTTCAACCCAAACCTGAAGGTTGTCCAAGTCTTGCTGCATGTGCCTGTGTGTATCCGAGGACTTTTAAATGAAACTGCATTTTATTCATCAGCTAATGTTTCCAATTCTTATGTTAAAATAGAGAGAGGATCACTGATGAAGCAGCCGAACTGGGTATGCCACAAACACTCTCACAAGGGTCAGAGGTAGCAACGTCTTTGGGCCAAACTGATTTTCCTCTTAAAATCACTAAGTAGCTTCCACTTGTGACAAGTAAACCTAGACAGTCAAACATTTTCCTGTTGACTTCCATTTTACTTGGGTTTCTCATGGGTACACAATTATAATCTGCCTTGATATCACCCCTTTCTATGTACTTAGGACAAGAATGTGCTGAACTAAGTCATTATCTGATTCTTGCAGAACCTAGAATCAACAGATATGAAGTTAATGGTGAGTGAATGTATCAGACCTATTTCATCACTTTAATGTTAATTGAGAGCAGATAAATGGAGTGGTTCAGTGACTGGGTAAAATTATCCTTCATAGCTTCCCCTGGCCATAATCACACAATTTCCCTCCACAATGGGTAGACACCATTACAGGTGCACTGAAAGAGCTTGACTAGAGGCACCGCTGCATCTAAAGGACAATTTTTCAGCACTATCAGGATATTGCTGAAGTCCATAACCTTTGTGCTCAATGCTTGGTGTCACTAGCATTGAAGCAAATTGACCAAAAATTGGCTTTGTGAAGAAAATAATAATGATAACCTCTGTGGCACCTCTGGCTGAAAAGGGTAACAAACACTTTAAACAGTCGTTATTATTTTTGATTACTTTGGCTAAATGTACAAGACTTTCAAGATATTTGTGTAAACATCAAAAAGTTTCCCCTTCCAATTCTGAAAATATTCTGGTCTGACTCAGCCAAATTTGACATTTTCATAATCCATATGCTGAGCATTTCTTGTCCTTCCAGCTTTATAATTTTCTGTTCCATCACATGACGTACTGCACTCTGAACTTGGTGTCATCTGTAAATAGACACACAACTCTCCTTATCCAAGAAGCCAAAAAGCACCCCAAGATCCCTCTAAACAGTAATCCTCCCATGTGTTCAGAAATTTAGTGGATTCTTCCATCTTACATTTGAGATGGTACCATACAATACCTTACATGTATCCAGATTAACCTCCAGCAGCTAATCCTCTGCCCAGATTTCCAACTCATCTATATGCTGCCCTTCCTCACTCTACACAACTCCAACAACTTTTGTGACTTCTGCAAACTTACCAATCAGTCCACCTATATTTTCATACAAATCATTAACATATATCACAAACAGCAGAAGCCACAGTACCGATTCCTCCAGTAGTCACAGACCTCCAGTCAGAGTACACCACTCCACCACTGTCCTCTGTTTTCTAAGGTCAAGCTAACCTGAATCCAATCTACCAAGCCTCTGTGGATCCCAGTTACCTTAATCTTCTGGATCACCCAACACAAATTACCTTGCTGAATGCTTTACTTAAGGTAATTGGCTTCACCAATTACCCTTGTCATCTCCTCAAAAATTAGAAACAAGTTTGTAAAACCATGACAAGACGTACAAAATGCTGGAGGAATTCAGCAGGTCAGGCAGCATCTATAGAAATGAATAAACAGTTGATATTTCAGACCGTGACCCTTCTTCAGGACTAGAAAGAAATGGGGACGACAGAATTAAAAGGAAGGGGTTTGGGTAAGGAGGAGTAGGTAGAAAGTGCTGGGTGAAGCCAAGTGGGTGGGAAAGGTAAAGGGCTAGAGAAGAACAAATCAGATAGCAGGATAATGGACCATGGGAGAAAGGGAAGACGGAGGGGAGCTGGGGGAAGTGATAGGCAGGTGAGAAGTAGTAAGAAGCCAGAGTGGGAATAGAAGAGAGAGAAGAGGGAAGAAAAAAAACTGGAAGGACAAATTGATGTTCATGCCATCAGGCTGGAGGTTATCTAGACTGAATATGAGGTGTTGCTCCTCAACACAGAGAGTGGCCTAATCATGGCAAAAGAGGAGGCCATGGCCTGACACGTCAGAACAGGAATGGGGATAGGAATTAAAATGGTTGGCCACCATGACCTCCCTCATGCAAACCTTGTGAAAATCCATCATGAAACCAGGCATTTACAGATGTGAGAAAATTTTATCCTTAAGGATCTTCTCCTAATAATTTCCCTGTAACTGATGCAAGGTTCACTGCATTAGAATTTCCTGGTTTGTTCCAAATGCCTTTCTTATACAAGGGAACAACATTGGTTATTCTCTAGTCCTCACATGGTCCTGAAGGTGTGTTTATCTAATTATTATTTTCAAATACATTACTTTAAGATTTAAGGCCTCTAAGGCCATTTGATATTTTTAGATTCCAACCACTTGTGGTATATTCCTCTATTTAAAAATAAATAAAATACTTGTCTTCTTCCATATCTCTCAATTCTTTTACATTCTGACAGTTTTAATGTCCTTGTGACATTTTCTTTATAGAGCCTGTACATTTTTGTTTCCTTTGATGTTCTTTAAAGCCATCCTTGAGTCTAACTTTTCTTTTCCCACTAAATATTTTCTCTTAGCTTTAAACTGATTTTTGCTTCATTTTATGGATCACTATTGCTCAACTACACAAATTCAGTAAATCAGCTTATTGTCATTAGTTGAAGGAAGTTTTTCCACAATGAGAATACAGATGATGAACCATTTAGCTCAAAGGGCCTAAATACGTAGATCAGTATTCTTTCCCTAAATCACACACTGCTTCCACAGTCTCCATATGAACCCTTGAAAGTTCAGCATATGAAGACAATACTTGCCACACTATAAGCAGAAATGGCTATCACAACTGCTGCTATTACATTTCATGGGATAGGAGGAGGGAGGGAGGGACACAAATGGATTTCTGCTCCCTGCAGACATCCAGTAACATCTTTTGTAAAGTACTATATATTGACAAATGATGAAACCAGAATTGTCATAAATGGAAGAGATTCAGTCAATGCTGGAAAACCAGAGTAACACACACACAAAATGCTACAGGAACTTAGCACATCAGTTAGCATTTACAGAAATAATAAAGAGTTCATGTTTTGAGCTGAGACCCTTCATCATGACGGAAAGGAAAAGGGAAGAAGCCTAAATAAGAATGGGGGGAGGGAAGTGTACAAGGTGACATGTAAGGGAGAAGGTAGGTAAGTATTGGAGGGGGTGAATTGATAAGCCAGGAGGTGATAGGTGGAAAATGAAGAAGGAATCTGCCAGGACAGAACAGCGGACCATGGGAGAAAGGGAAGGAGGGGGGACACCAGAGAGGTGATAGTCAAGTGAGGAAAGGAAAAGAAACGAGAGTGGACCCAGAATGGAGAATGGAAAAGGAAAGAAAGGGAGGGGGGAGAAATTACCTGAAGTTAGAAAAATTGATGTTCAGGTTGGAGGCTACCCAGGCAGAATATGAGATGTTGTTCATCCAATCTGAGAAGCAGGACTGTCATACCTAAACTGTGATAATTTCTTGGGAAGAAACTGAGAAGCTGCCAGCAGACAGAACCAAACCAAAGCAGGGAAATTCTGAACACTAAGCAACTGTATAACTACTTCTGAAATATTGCTCCACTCATTTTTCTCTAATACAATCTACATCAACTTTAAGATTATTTGTTTGTTTAACAAACTGGTTTATCTACATTCATGTGTAGGACTACACAACCTCAAACTTGTAATCTCTACACTACTGCAGATTGTAGATCTTTCTTTTAACATTCCCTCACCTTGATAACAGTAGAGCAGCTGCATAAATACTTCTCTATAGAAAGCCTTTGTTTAACACATCCGGCCTTGGTGGTAGATCTGATGCCTCAATGTAGAAAGATTGTAAATTAAAACATCACTCACCACACTTAATCCAAGTCTGTATTTAATTTATTTCTTTGGGCTTACTTTTAGATGCACCTTCCTCAACTAAGTAGTAAATGCAAGCATGCTCTCTTTCTGCCTTGGTGAATAAAGGATTTTACAGCACAATCTGAGGCTCGTTTGTCCTCATTTCCTAGCCAACATTTATCCATCAATGAAGTTTGGAATATCACGTCATCTGGTATTTACCACACTTCTCTACCTCAGTGTTGAATACACAAATTAGCTATTAAACTTCTTTACAATATTAAACATAATTCAAAGTAATTTGTGGGAATTAAGTGCTCAATATTCTTTGTAAACATTGTAGATCCTTTTTCATAAGGACACTGGAACACACACCTCTGCATTAGTTACACAAATTTTGGACCATTCATATTCCTTCCTTCAAAACAAATCAGCCCTACTTACAAATTTGGGGTCCTTGTTGAGGCAAGCCTCTACAAATTCTTTGAAGGGTTTGCTGTAATTTCCTTCCAGAGTTGGGGGGTTGTTCTTCGGAATAAGGAATAGAACTCGCATAGGATGCAACTCCGAGTTAGGTGGCTCCCCCTTTGCTAACTCAATTGCAGTTATTCCAAGGGACCAGATGTCTGCCTAAAAATTAATGTCAGAGAATGAGAAACTATTCAAAACAGACTAGGTTTCTATATCAGTCTACATTTGGCAACTTGTCTATTTATAAGTATGAATACAGAAGCAACTGGGATACATCAGATTAAAAAATTGCACATGAAAATATTGTTATTTTAAAAACTGTTAGAGTCTTAGTTTTTAAATGTGACAGAGCTGTTGAAGTCATTCAACAGAGCTTCCAGATGCATGGATTTCAAAATTAACTAATGTTGCACACCACTCTGGGTTGCCGCAGTGTAACTACATTTCTAGATCGTCACCTGGCAAATCTAGACCCAACCCCCAATCCACACACACACCACCTATTGCTAGTCTGTGTAGAGAAGTGACCAGATTTTGTTCATTATTGAACCTGCTGCTTCTAAAGAACACACTGGCTCTCTTTCATACATTGCAGTGTAATGAACCCAAACTGTGCAGGACATGTTAACAGATTGGGATTAATTTTGCTCAAGTTTCTTTCTTTGGTTTAATTCATTTAGAAGAATAATCAAGTTTAATCTGTTTACTCATGATGTGGAAAAGTTTGCTTCCCTCTCCCCACCCTCATCAGGCTCTCTGCTCCTACGATCTTTGTGGCATGAAGCCATCTTAATACTTAACAATGATTAAAACTTACATTAATTGGACCTTCAACTAATTAGACAGAAAAGCAAAGTAATTTCTGGAGTGATCCAATTATCTAACTGAAACTATTGAGTAACACAGATACAATTAAAAAAGGGGGAGGGGAAAACAGAAAAAAAGATGGCAAAATTGGTGTGGAGATGAAGGGGACCACATGCACAAATGGGAGAAAAAGTAGAGCACGCAAAACGGAAACATGCATTAATAGCACATGCATAATAGCAGCACGACATGTAAATAAATGCAGATTACTGATTAACAAATTTAACTGATTTTGCTTAAAACCAGAAGGATTTTATCTAGTTGACCTGGTTTAAAATCCATGAGCTGTGGCTGAGACACCCAAGATCTTCTGAGATTTTTTCCCATTTTCCCAAAGTCATAGTATTTTATTGCAGCTACCTATATAATATTTATCATTGCTTAAATAACCTCTGAATTTATTTTTCAAGGATTAATGCTAAATGAGCAAAGTCAAAAACACATAAATAAACTACAAATATCAGACTCATCCAAGGAGGAATAAAGATAAAATGCTGGAAATAGCAGAACAGACATCTCTGGAGGCAGCAGAGTTAAGACTTCTGGTCAAGACCTTTCGTCAGAGCAGTTTGGTAATGTCAGGTGAGATCACGTGCTTGTTAACTAGCAGCCTCACAATAACAACAGAAATTCAATGCAGCCTTTTCAGGTAAGATTTTTAGTTAATGTTTCTTTGATTGCGGTGTCAAGAAAGAAGTCAGTCTTAAAGCAAGGGGTGGAATAATCATGACAAAAATGAGAAGAAATTTCTGCACACAGATTGATAAATCCTTGGAACACACAGCACAAAAGGGCTGTGAGAGTTCAATGGTTGAGTTCAGTCAAGTGTGATTAATAGATTTGTTTAAATAACCACTTATGAATTGTTTAGCTTTCAAGGGAATCCTTATTTATCAAGTTAGTGCAGGGAACATCAGCCATGATCATACTGAGTAGCAGAACAGACACAACGGGCCAAAAAGCTACACCTGTTTCTATTTCTTATGAGGTTTGCTGGTAGCTGCACTTTCTGATGCCTTGCAGAGGTGGTGGCAGGAATAAGTTGGTTATCAGAAACCTGATCTTCTGCTCTGCAGAAGGCCTGAAGCAAGAAGTTAATGCATTTCTTTATTTTGTTTTAAATAACGTCATGATGAATTAAAGTGGAAAGAGAGGGGAACAGCAAAGGGGGGGGAGCCGGCGGCGGGGGGGGGGGGGGGGAGGAGAGCGGCAAAGAGAGAGGGAGGAGAGAGCAGCAAAGAGAGAGGGGGAGGGGAGACAGCGGCAAAGAGAGAGGGGGAGGGGGAGATAGCGGCAAAGAGAGAGGGGGAAGGGGAGAGAGCGGCAAAGAGAGGGGGGGAGAGCGCGGCAAAGAGAGAGGGGGAGGGGAGAGAGTGGCAGAGAGAGGGGAGTGGGGAGAGAGTGGCAAAGAGAGAGGGGGAGTGGGGAGAGAGTGGCAAAGAGAGAGGGGAGTGGGGAGAGAGTGGCAAAGAGAGAGGGAGAGGGGGAGATAGCGGCAAAGAGAGAGGGGGAAGGGGAGATAGCGGCAAAGAGAGAGGGGGAAGGGGAGAGAGCGGCAAAGAGAGGGGGGGAGAGCGCGGCAAAGAGAGAGGGGGAGGGGAGAGAGTGGCAAAGAGAGAGGGGGAGTGGGGAGAGAGTGGCAAAGAGAGAGGGAGAGGGGGAGATAGCGGCAAAGAGAGAGGGGGAAGGGGAGAGAGCGGCAAAGAGAGAGGGGGAGGGGAGAGAGTGGCAAAGAGAGAGGGGGAGTGGGGAGAGAGTGGCAAAGAGAGAGGGGAGTGGGGAGAGAGTGTCAAAGAGAGAGGGGAGTGGGGAGAGAGTGGCAAAGAGAGAGGGGGAGTGGGGAGAGAGTGGCAAAGAGAGAGGGGGAGGGGAGAGAACGGCAAAGAGGGGGAGGGGAGAGAGCGGCAAAGAGAGGGGGAGGGGAGAGAGCGGCAAAGAGGGGGAGTGGGGAGAGAGTGGCAAAGAGAGAGGGGGAGTGGGGAGAGAGTGGCAAAGAGAGAGGGGGAGTAGGGAGAGAGTGGCAAAGAGAGAGGGGGAGTAGGGAGAGAGTGGCAAAGAGAGAGGGGAGGGGAAGAGAGCGGCAAAGAGAGGGGGGAGAGAGTGGCAAAGTGGGGGGTGAGATTTACACTCATTGAGTGCAATAGCTATTGCAAGGTGCAATAGCTGACAAAAGAATGAACAGCTCTGAATAAATTTAAATTAAGTTTCTGCAAACTGGAAATGATCTGATAAATTTTGCTACCCTTTCAAATAGGTACTACCTTATACGCACATTTCTGAATTCCATTTAACAAGACTCACCTCCAACCCCTTGTCAGATGAGCTCTCGATCCCCTGCAGTTTGCCAGTTGGAGTTGACAATGCTATCATCGACCTGTTGAACATAGCCTGCTCCCATTTGGAAAAGTGGGACAGCACTGAGGATTATGTTTTTTGATTTCTCAAGTGCCTTCAATACCATACAGCTCTCATTGCTGGGGGAAAATCACATGTTCATACAGCCTGTTGTCACCAGTACAATCTTCTATGCGTGGTGTGCTGGGGCAATGGCATCAGCATGGGTGATGCCAACAGACTTAATAAAGTGATCAGAAAGGCTGGCTCTGTCATACGAGTCAAACTGGAAGCTGTCGTAAAACAATCGAGGCAATTTACGGTAAGTTCTAGCAGTTCTGGACAATGCTTTTCACCATCTGCATGCCACCTTGGCTGAATAGAGGAGTCCTTTTAGTGATAGAGTAAGACTATAGTGCTACTCCAAAAAGTGCTATGAGGTCATTCTTACCCTCGGCCGTTACATTCTATAATGAGTCAACCCCCCTATAGCTGGGGAAGTGATGACACCCTCCTGTTAGACTGTCAATGTAACTTTTCTTACTTCTCTTCTAATATTGGATATCTGTGCACCTGTAACCCTACTGTGATATTGTAATTTCATTTGGGATCAATAAAGTATATATCTAATCATATAATATCTATTAAGTCAATTGAAGTACTATAATTGGTCACAACTCAAAATTTGGAATATATGACTTAACAATCATCTTCCACTTCTTCCCATTGCAACTTAACTGGGGGAAGCCACTTGCCCAGGCAATTTGAGCAATGGAAGCACACACGCTACTATTCAAATGTTATTCCTGGAATAGTGCTTGTGCTTCAATTGAATTTTCTCCTGTTTTGTGCGCTAAAGGTGTTTGTTGATAGCAATAGAAACAATCCTGGAGAGATAGAACGCAAACCCACAGACCAAATGCATGCATTTGTTCACTTACTTTGAAGTCATATGCAGACTGTTTTATGACTTCTGGTGCCATCCAGAAGGGCGTGCCCACAAAAGTGTTCCTCTTTATTTGTGTATCTGTTAGTTGGCCTGCAACTCCAAAGTCTGCGAGCTTGACGTCACCTTGTTCTGACAGTAAAACATTAGCAGCTGTGGAGAAGAAGAAAATTAAAACTAAATGTAAGTCAGCCTTGGTTTAAGTCCCCAGAATCAGAAGGCTGTGGGTTCAAATTTTAACTCCAGAGACTTCTGCACCCACATTTAAGTTGACACTGAAATGTACAATTGGATTAGGAGCTGTGTGTAACAACTTGGAAATGGGTACGCGGAGGCAAAGTCACCTAATCTCAGCAACTGGCTGTCTTTGTCCTTGTGTCATTCCCCAATGGCAAGGTTTCTTCTTTATTCCCAACTCAGTTTCTGCAATTACATTATCTTTCACCTGGCTCAATTGCAGCTTTCTCACTGCAGATCTGTGCTTTGAGTTTGCACCCAGTTTCAGAAATAGAACATGTCTGAGGTCAAGAGTGATATGCAGCACTTGTGTAATACTCAACTGCAATGCAGCAAGATCCCATCACCAAAGGGCTTTCGACATGTGTCACAGCAATAATTCAGTATGCATCTCATAGTGTGCTTGATGGCAGCTATTTCCTGCTTTCTAAAAGATATTTTTCCTGAGTCATGACGAATACTCTTAGCCCGAAACATTGACTGTTTGTTTCAACGGATGCTGCCCAACCTGCTGAGTTCATCCAGCTTGTTTGCACGTGTTGATTTGACCACAGCACCTGCAGTGTACTTTGTGTTTTTTTTCCATTACCAGTGTTTAAGTCAGAAAAAAAATCAGATTATAGCAAATATAATCATTTGAAAGCAGTCACTGCCTTTACTTACTAAATAAATATGAACAAAAGGTGGTATAATCCCACACATGTACTGTAAAGGAATGATGATGTAGCCCGGACATCAAGCATGGGAAATGACCACAGGAATTCTCAGCTGCTGTTTACATTCAACCGTCAACTGATGTGAATGTAGCGTGTGACACTTTTCTTTCAACCATCATTAGAATACAAACTCAATATCCCAATACTTTTGTGGCTGTTACTAGGGATTTTAATCATGGTTCTCTCAGATTCAGATTCAGTCTATTGTCATTTAGAAACCACAAATGCAATGCAGTTAAAAAATGAGACAACGTTCCCCCAGAATGATATCACAAAAGCCTATGACAAAGCAGACTACACCAGAAAATCCACATAACATTTGGCAATCCCCAATCCAGAGTCCGGAAAGGCTGCTGCGTATTAATATCGCGCTACCGTCTAGTGCGCTCCCCGGAAAGGAGCTCCAAATCCACCAGACAAAAACAAGACCAAAATCTAAAGCTACAAGACTTGCACAAAACCACATAATTACAACATATAGTTACAACGGTGCAAACAATAGCATAATTGATTAAAAAAGACTATGGGCACAGTAAACATAGTCCAAGATGTTAAAGGACAGTAAGTTCAAAAGAAATCACCACAGTTTCCACAAGTCCCCAGGCCCGATTGACTCGCCATCCCACGCCGGTGACAGAAGGGAGTATCCTCACTATGGACTTCCAAGGCGCCACCCGACTCAGCCTCGCAGACGCAGCACACAATGGAAGCTCCGTCGAAATCAGCCTCGCAGACGCAGCACACACCGAAAGCAACCTGAGTCTGTCGAACCACCGAGCCGACGACCATCCCCTCCGGCACAGCTTCTCCGAGCACCATCCTCTGCTGAGCGTATTAAGACGCCAACGGCCATCGGCAACGCCACCCCGAGGACTGGGGGCCTGTTCTTCCCAGCAGAGTCCCGGACCTCACAGCAGCAATGAGGAAGGTCTTCCTGGAATTTCCTGATGTTTCTCTGTGCTTCCACGTTCATTTTCAATCGATTAGGATTACGACTGCGCACAGCACCCCACTTAACAAATAACAGATGATCAGTTCCGGAGTGAGATAATCTCAGGGCAACAATATCAACTTCTTATCAATATGTCAGCTGCACTATATGGAACAAAAGAACACTGGGCCTTGTGTATGTGAACGTAAAGGATGCAGACAGTGCTGCTGCCCTTCCCCTACTTAAGCAGATCTGATCACAAGCTGGTCCTGCTAAGACCCAGGTACGTCCCTCTTGTCCAGCAGCAGCCTGTCTCAATGTGGATTGTAAGGAGGTGGACTGCAGGCACAGCAGGAAAGCTTTGAGAGGATGGATTGGGATGTGTTATGTGAGCCACATAGGGAGGACATTAACAAAATAACTGATTGTATCACAGACTATATCAAATTCTGTGAGAACACCATCTTGCCAGCCAGGACTGGACACTGCTTCCCCAACAACAAGCCTTAGATGACCAGCGACCGGAAAGAACTTTTGAAAAAGAAGAAAGACTTCAGGTCTGACGGCAGACAAGTACTGAGGAGAGTACAGAGTGGACTGAGGGTAAAGCTGAGGGAGTGCAAAGAATCTTACAAGAAGAAGCTGGAGTGCAAGCTTCAGCAAAATATCATAAGGGATGTGTGGTTGGGCACGAAGCGGATCACTGGCTTCAAGCTGAAGGAAAGGAAGATCAAGGGCTGCTTGGATTGGGCCAACAAACTGAACACGTTTTTCAACAGGTTCAGCATGGGACCTCCTGCTGTCCACTCTTCCACTTGCCCAAACCACACAGCCTCCCTGCCTCCAAAGCCTTCTCCCTCTACCCCTCCCTTCCCTCTGGTGACTGCTTGTTTCCAAACCCTCAAACTTTGAAGTATCCTGCCTGCTGGGGATGACCACCCTACCTAGCCTGACTGTGCAGGTCAGGTTAAGAGGCTACACCAGGGCAAGGCTTCTGGACTGGACCACATCAGCTCCAGGATACTGAAGGCCGATGTAAGCCAGATGTCTGGTATTTTGCAGCACCTTTACAATCTGAATCAGGTTAAGATACCGGTACTATGGAAGATTTCCTGCTTGTACCTAAAGCAGCAACTCTACCAGAACTTAACAACTACAGACCAATTGCCCTCACATCTCACGTGTTGAAGGTGCTGGTCCACAGGTGACCTCTGTTGATACCCCTGCCCCCCCTTACCCCATCCCTATCTATAATTTTAGTCTGGTTCTCTTTCTCTCTCTTTTCCCCCCCTCACAATAATCTCCCCCCCCCCCAGCCCTACCTTTCTTTCTCTTTTATTTCCCGTAATTCTCCACCTTCCCCCAGCCCATTTCCCTCCAGCCTATCACTTCCCAGCTCTCTACTTCATCCCTCCCCCTACTTCTTATCCCCCCTCGACCATCCCATATTACTTCACTCCTGATGAAAGGTTTCGGCCCGAAACGTTGTCACTACCTCCTCCCATAGGTCTGCTGAGTTCTGCCAGCATTTTGTTTTTATTTATTTCCAGCATCTGCAGATTCACTCGTGTTGCCTCATAATACAATAGCCTGTTTTATTATTTTGTATTTTATTAGTTGCACAGTATCCCACATTGGTAAATTATTATTGTGTATATTATTCTGTACTTCATTACTAGTTAATATTATTAATATTGTTATTGCTAAGTGTGCTTTTAAATGTTGCTGCTGTAATGAAATAATTTCCCACTCGGGGTCAATAAAGTACTTATTATTATAACATCTTGTGCATAATTCCACCTATCAGATACTCTTACCTTTAATATCTCTATGAATTTTCCGTTCCGAGTGCAGATAGTCTAAACCTTTAAGGATTTCCCGAAGAATTGTGGCAATGTATGTCTCCTCCAGAGGGCCTGGTTTCAGCTGCAAAGATCACAGCGGTGAATTAACCATACTGATGGTCAGGGAACAAGCTTGAATAACTGAGCTGCTCTGTAGAAAAATCACTGGTTCAATTCCAAACCCGCAATGTTTCAAACAAGCTCAGCTGGCTATTGGTTAAAGAGGTTAAGAATTAGCTTGGGCAGGCTAGCCATTTGAGATTCTAGACCTTCCTGTGAGAACATGCAGGTAGTATTGCCAGGGGAAACATCCAGCGTTCAAGTATAACAAACAAGGCATTTCCAATCTTGTTCCTGGAGCTTATGCCGGGCTCTTTTTGGAATTTTACACTGTCCAAGGGCAGAGGTCATTTGGGACTTTAAAGTGATGAGCAGATTGAAGCCAGGTTTGCCTTTGCAAATTGAACAATGATTTACAAGCAATCGCCCAATCCACCTTTTGTTGTTGCTAATGTTTAGGAGACAAAAACACTAAATCTACAAGTGAATCACTGTTTAGTGTTTGGACAGTGGGAAAGCAAAGAGGTTAGAGAGCAGTTTTACGAGAAAAGCACTGTGAGAATTGATATGGGTACTCATAGCATGAACCAGAGAATCTCTGAGAGAATTGTTCTTTTGGAATGCTAAGAGGGGATGAGAGGTAATGGAAACTTTAAGGTGCAGAATTATGGAAAATTATACATGAATGTGGAAGCTGGTAGAAGATAAGGACAAGGACAAAGGAAGCCTATCTTTATTCTAGGTGGGATTTTTGTGGATAAGTGTGGGAATTTTATAGATCTGCAGATCACAGCCCAGCTGGAAATGCCAAGTGGGGTAGGCAGCATCTATGGAGACAAAAACAATGGTGATGGAGAACTACTGTTAAGAAGAACGGAAAGTATTTCAGGAGCACTTGTGTGTGAAGTATCATTATTAGAACAGACCCAAGAGTCAGAAAAACCAGGAAAATGGAGGAATATCCTTAGAAGGAAGAGGTGTCATTACTATACCTCTGGGAGTTTGCAAGCTTGTAATGGATTAAAATAAAACAGAAAACACCAAATACTTAGCCAGTCAAGCAGCATCTATAGAATGAGAAAGAGTGAATGCTTCAAGTCGAAGCCTCTTCCTTGGAACCAAAGGGCTTGTGTTGACATTAACTGCTAACTTATATCCTGAGATAGTGATAGTGAAATTGAGAAAAGGAACAGTCAGAAGTAGACCATGAATGAAGGGCAGAATTTGACAGCAGAAGGGTAATAAAGTTGCACTGGAGCAAGCTGTTTTCTATATTAAAAAAATACACTACCACTATTTATTCTTTGGATGGCTATCACACCATACCTTTGCCTCCTGCAAAAACAACACAGTAATTTCTGTTTTTCCGTCTCTGCCACATCTGCTCTTATTAGGCCTTCTGAAATGTCCTTCTTCAAGAAACATAGCTTCCTTTCTGCCATAGCTGATGGGAGTTTTCATCTGCATCGTCTCCATTTTCTACATGTCCACCCTCCCCTACATGGTTCCATCTGCTCATTACCCATGTACCCAAGTAAGTTTCCCTTGGTTCACCTTTCCTATTTCTTCCCTCATCTGGCACCATCTATTTATCTGTTTCTATCTCACATACTGGGCTTCCTCTCACTTGTCCCTCATTTCTACATGCTGACCATCTTCCCTCTATACTCAGTCATAATGTGGGTCTCGTCCTGAAATGTTTATCGTCCCCTCATCTCCATGAATGTGCTTGACCCACAGTTCTTCTGGAAGTTTGCATTTTGTGCCTGAATGTAAAATGCCTCTTTCATTGAATCTGTTTTATTCTGTCCAGCAAATTCAACTTAATAGCTCAAATCCATTGCCTTAAAGCATAACTACTTCTTATCCAGACCAAAAATTTTTTGGAATTAATAATCAGCAATCAGGAACCTTGGGTTGGATAGTACATACAAAGTTGTCACTAACCCAGAAAATATTAAAACATCACTGAGGTTAAAGGCAGGATAACCTAGTAAAGCAGTTAACAAGCAGATTTACATTTGCAGTTAAAACACATTTTTTCAATGGAATTCCAGTATTATTTCAAAGCGACACTAAAAAGTGGGATTATATCTCATTATCCTTCAGTGGTGAATCTTGTTTCCTGAAAATTAGTCCATATATAAGACAAAGTAGAGTGGCATCATATTTGAAAACTGTACTCACCAAGTCTAAAGCGGAGCCTCCACCCAGATACTCCATAATTATCCATAATTTTGTGCCCTAGGGATCAAACAAACAACTTCTAACATCAGCAACAAGTCATCCTGAAATATAACTCAAGAGTTTCACCAAAATGTAAAAAGCACAGATCCAGGAAACTGATAATCAATTTAAAGATAAACAACTTTATCCTTTGAAATTCACGCAGCACAAATTGACAAAACCTTGCTCGTGACTAATGATACTTTTTGGTAACCGACTCCTAAGTGTTCCTTTTCTATTCAAATTCTCGTGCCATTTATTGGATTTTTGTTTTAAAAATAAACCATCATTCCTAGCTTTCTCTGGATGGCTTAAGGACACTCCTTCCTCATTACTCAGTATTCTCATTTGATCACCTCTTCCTTGTACTCTTTACTCCCATTCCTTCCAATGTTTCTTTGTACCCATCTAGAAAAATTGCATGCAGTAAGCTTTTCAATAAAAAGTTAATTTGTATATTCCTCTAATGTAGTGGTCACCAACCTTTTGAAGCCCAAGATCCCCTACCTCGGCCTCAGTGAAAGGCAAGATCGACTCCAAATCAATTAGTTACACGCATGTACACTGGGGCAGAAAAGACCGGAAGTAAAACCCCACAACCCGGAAGTAGAAATAATGTATGAACACCAGGGGGCACCATGCTTTTTATTTTGCACCACGGACCAGTTTAATATTGACAATATTCTTGCGGACCGGCTAACGGGGGGGGGGGGGGTTAATCACGGCCAGATTGAAGCAGGTTCCTTACGTCCAGTCTATTCTGCAATTTACTTTATCTGCTGTCACGCTTGCTCACGTTTTTCCCGCTGAAAAACTCAGTTGGTTTGTTTTTAAGTGCGGGGTGCTTGGACTCAGGGTACCGAAGCAGTTTTGAGGGCTTCATTACCACATTAGACAGCCTCCAGGCCCGAACTCCAGCCTCCCACCCGCCTGCCACCTTGGCCAGATGCGTCTGTTCCCGTACTGGGGCCGTGGCAGTCATAGTCTGAAGAGAGCAACAGAGCGAGGAGTGTGACAGGGCGCCTGCCCACCCCTCTTGTAGGATTTATCGGCCGACTAAAGTTTGTTTCAGTAGGTCGCAGCGCGGTAGCTGCTCTGGCACTTACGAAACCCTGAGCCCAAATTAGGTCGTCTGCGAATATTTTAGCACTGAGTTCCCCACGAACATTCGGTGTGTTAAACAGATTTAGAGGCTGCGCCCATCTGTCCGCGCTCCAAGCCGGTAGCAATGGCACTTCTTGCCGGCCGCACGAAGTGGCCAGTTACCCGAGGCCAACCAGTGATTGCTAACGCGCTTGGGTAATGACCTCGCGTGAGTTCAAGTTCAACAGTGGGCATGACAGGGAATGAGGAAAGGTGCAGCTGACTCATATCGTTTCCTTGTGGCCCGGTGGCTGAGGACCAGCGCGTGGCGGGGAGCTACTTGCATGCGCATTGGACAGAAAGAACGGAACTAAAACCCCACAATCTGGAAACAATCTCTCAACAGTATTTGTGTATTTATTTTTCATTTTTCTCGGGATCTACTGGGAAAGTCTCAAAGATCGACCAGTCGATTGCGATCGACAGTTTGGCGACCATTACTCTAATGCCTGGCACCTTACACTGATCAGAACTCAGTTCCTTTTCTGTCATTGTGACGAGTCCATTGATTTTGATCCTCTCTGCTAACTACATGGGCAAATTTATTACCTCCAAAATTTTTAAATTATGCGTCATACAGCTGTTTAAATTTTCGATATTTATAAGGGACCTGGCCAGTGCTGAGCTCTACAGAACTACTATAAATGGCATTCCAGTAACTAAAACACTTGTCAACATTTTCCTTCATTTCTTGCCAGAGTCAATGTTGAATCCAGCTTGCCACAGGTCACTGGATCTTATGGACTTCTTTTTAACTCAAGTTTTCCATGTAGAATTTTGTCAAAGGTCTTGCTAAAACACATTGACTACATGTCTGGCAGGGTTTACAAGATATTACTTCCTACAAAGCGACACTCAAATAGCATGGATGGCAGCGATGCTTCACTACCAGATGAACTCAACTATGCCCGCTTTGAAAGGGAGAACACAACTACAGCTGTGAAGATCCCTGCTGCACCTGATGACCCTGTGATCTCTGTCTCAGAGGCCAATGTTAGGCTGTCTTCAAAGGGTAAACCCTTACAAGGTAGAAAGTCCCAATGGAGTACCTCGTAAGGCTCTGAAAACCTGTGCCAATCAACTGGCGGGAGTATTCAAGGGCATTTTCAACCTTTCACTGCTATAAATGGAAGTTCCCACTTGCTTCAAAAAAGCAACAATTATACCAGTGCCTAAGAAGAACAATGTGAGCAGTCTTAATAACTATCTATAGTGATGAAATGCTCAGAGAGGTTGGTCATGACTAGACTGAATTTCTGCCTCAGCAAGGACCTGGATTCATTGCAATTTGCCTATGGCCACAATAGGTTAATGGCAGATGCAATCTCAATGGCTCTTCACATGGCTTTAGACCACCTGGATAAAATAAACACATATGTCAGGATGCTGTTCATGACACATGCCGGTGATAATAAACCTGAAGTCACAGGAAGGGAGCAAACACACAATCGGGAGTATTCTCTAGACCTTCCAAAAGCAAGAGAGAGACTGACTGATAGGGAGGCAGATTTTTTGAAAGGTGCAGAAATAACAGGGATGCTGTCATGATGGGGACTTTAAGTTTCCTAATATTGATTAGCTTTCTGAATGAGCCTACAATGGGGAGCCTTATCAAACACCACATCCAACACATCCACTGCTCCACCTTCATCAATGTGCTTTGTCACATCCTCATAGAACTGAATCAGGCTCATGAGGCTGATCTGCTCCTCACAAAGCCATGCTGACTATCCCTAATTAGTCCAAATATGCATTCATCTAATCTCTAACCCCCTAAATAATTTGCCCACTATTGGAATAAGACTTATTGGTCTATAATTCTTAGAACTTTACCTACTCCCTTTCTTGAACAAAGGAATACCATCTGCCACCCTACAATTATCCGATACTTCTCTTGTAGCCAATAAGGAAGCAAAGATCACAAAGGCATAGCCATCTCTATCCTCGCTTTCCATTGTAATCTGGGGTACTCTGCATTTATCCCTGGTGATTCATCTATTCTAATGTTTTTCAAACATTCTAGCACAGCCGCTTTCTTAACATCAACATCCTTAAGTATATGAGCTTGTTTTACACTGTCCTCATAAACGTGTTGCTGTTCATAAGAACGTGATGACTGTAGAGTGCCATAGCCACTAGCCGGGAGATTGGGTACTGGTGCGATCCTACCAATGAAAGAATTGTATTAAGCCCTGTTGAGAAGGCCCATTTCAAGTACTGCTAACCACATATACTGTTCTGAAGGCCCAGGGGAAGACAACTTGGATCCATGCATCACACATTAAGCCAGTGGTGCCACCAGACCAGGGAACCAGCAGCCAGTAGACCCTTGGTGATGAGGAATGACTAACTGAACTATTTGATCAATACTGCTTGCAACCTTAGAACAGAGAAGAGTACAGCACAGAAACAGGAACAGGCTGTTCGGCTAATAATGCTGTGCCAACCGGCTAAAAAGCAAATCAAAAACACTTGAACACTAATCTCTACCTACACCATATCTGCATCGCCCCATTTTCCTTACATCCTTATGCCTATTCAAATGTCTCTTAAAAGCCTCTAACGTATTTGCATCTACTACTATATTACAACGTCTATTCTAGGCATCCACAACTCTCAGTAAAAAAAACTCACCCGTCACATCCCCCTTGAACCTACTTTCTCTCACCTTCAATGCGTGCCCTCTGGTATTTAGACATTTCAATCCTGGGAAACAGATACTCTGTCCATTCTATTTAAGCCTCTGCTAACCTTATAAACCTCTATCAAATCTCCTCTTAGCACAACAGAGAAAACAACCTAAACCAGGTAGCATCTTGGTAAACCTCCAGACATCCTTCCTATAGTGGGGCAACCAGAGCTGTATGCAATACTCCAGATCTGGCCTAACTAACATTTTATAAAGTTGCAACATAACCTCTTGACTTTCGAAGTCAACGTCTCGACTAATAAAAGCAAGCATTTCATAAGCCAGCTTAACCACCTTATCAACCTGTGTAGCCACTTTCAAACAGCTATGACTTGGATCCCAAGATCTCTCTGCTCAGCAGTACTGTTAAGTATCCTGTCCTTCACAGTGTATAGTCTCCTTGTATTTGCCCTAGTAAACTTACTAAACCACCCATCTACATTTTTATCCAGGTCATTTATATACATCACAAACAGCAGCGGTCCCAACATGGATCCCTGCAGAACATTACTATTACAGATCTCCAGCTCGAATAAGTCCCTTCAACCATTACCTCCTGCCTTCTATGCACAAGCTAGTTGTAAATCCAAACAGCCAGTTCACCGGAGACCCCATGCATCTTAATTTTCTAGATCAGCCTCCTGTGAATGACTTTGTCAAACACTCCCCGCTGAACGTCGACGGCTCCTCGGTAGAGAACGTAAAGAGCACCAAATTTCTTGGTTTCACCTGATGGAGAATCTCACCTGATCCCTCAACATCAGCTCCATAGCAAAGAAAGCCCAGCAGCATCTCTACTTTCAGCGAAGGCTGAGGGAAGTCCATTTCCCACCCCCCCCCCCCCCCATCCTCATCACATTCTACAGGGGTTGTACCGAGAGCATTCTGAGCAGCTGCATCACTGCCTGGTTCGGAAATTGCACCATCTCAGATCGCAAGACCCTGCAGCGGATAGTAAGGTCAGCTGAGAAGATCATCGGGGTCTCTCTTCCTGCCATCACAGACATTTACACTACATGCTGCATCCACAAATGAAACAGCATTATGAAGGACCCCATGCACCCATCATACAATCTCTTCTCCCTCCTGCCGTCTGGAAAAAGGCTCCAAAGCATTTGGGCTCTCACGGCCAGACTATGAAACAGTTTCTTCCCCCAAGCTATCAGACTCCTCAATAACCGAAGCCTGGACTGACACCTTGCCCTATTGTCCTGTTTATTTTTTATTGTAATGCCTGAACTGTTTTTGTGCACTTTATGTAGTCCTGTGTAGGTCTGTAGTCTAGTGTAGCTTTCTCTGTGTTGTTTGTTTTTACATAGTTCAGTCTAGTTTTCGTACTGTCCATGTAACACAATGGTCCTGAAAAACGTTGTCTTATTTTTTACTATGTACTGTACCAGCAGTTACAGTCAAAATGACAATAGAAGTGACTTGACTTGACTTACTAAAATCCATATAGACAACATCCACTGCCCTACCCTCACCAATCTCTTGTCACCTTGTCAGAAAACTCAATCAAGTTGGTAAGGCAAGACCTGTCACGCACAAGTTACGCTGGCTTTCCCTAATTACGCCATGGGGTTCCAAATGCTTTTTTATCCTATCCCTAAGAATATTGCCCAGAAATTTCCCTACAACTGACGTGAGACTCACCAGTCTATAGTTCCCAGGATTTTCCCTTGTTCCCTTCTTAAATAGAGGTAAAACATCAGACACTCGCCAGATCTCCGGAACCCTGCCTATGTCGAGAAAGGAACTGAAGAGGGCCCAGCAATCTTGTCTCTTGCCTCCTTTGGTAATCCTAGGGCAAATTCCATCAAGGCCTGAGAACTTATTCAGCTTAAAACTCATTAGAAGGCCCAAATCTTCCTCCTCTTAACCTCTAAATGCCCTAACACATTTATACACTCAGCATTGATCTCCTGGCTCTGCATATCTTTTTCCTAGGTAAATACTGAAGCAAAGTACAGTCGGCCCTCCTTATCCGCGAGTTCTGCATGCGCGAATTCAACCAACTGTGAATCGAGGAAACCAAAAGTGCTCTTCCAGCACTTGTTGTTTGAGAATTGTTCGTCTCACATCTTGTTTGTTCGCTACTTTGTTCCTGTGAAAAAAAAGGCTCCTAAAAAGCAATTCCTCAAAGGCTAAGAGGGAGTGTAAAATGCTACCTCTCACCGAGAAAGTAGATATATCAGACCTTTTGAAAAGAGGCAAATCGCATTCCGAAGTGGGCCATAAAGTTGGTAAGGATGAATTGAGCATTGGCACAATAAAGCGGAAAGAACTGAAATT
Source organism: Hypanus sabinus (assembly GCF_030144855.1). Classification (NCBI taxonomy): domain Eukaryota; kingdom Metazoa; phylum Chordata; class Chondrichthyes; order Myliobatiformes; family Dasyatidae; genus Hypanus; species Hypanus sabinus. The sequence continues at coordinate 95,010,877 of NC_082707.1, read as the reverse complement.
CATGGAAGTGTTAGTGCTGCCCCTACAACAGCAAAAATGGTCTCTCTAGTTGGTGATAAAGTGCTTGCAAGACTGAGAAAGTATAAAGTGTGTGGCTAGAGAACATGTTACAGAAGCATATCCCTGTAAATGGCCAAATTATACGTGAAAAAGCTCTTCGTCTCTATGAGTTCTACTGTGACGGGGTTGATGAAAGCGAGAGAAAAGAGCTTAAGGCTTGTAAGGGATGGCTGACTGGCTATGTAAAGCGCTACAGCCTCAAGAACGTAAAGATTATGGGAGAATTGGCATTGGCTAATGCCGAGGCCACAGCAGTGTTCCCAGAGGAGCTGCAATTCTGAAGTCTCGACGAGGAACATGTACAGTTTTTTTTTCTTGTCAATATTCCCTAATCATTACAGAAATAACAATTATTTACATAGCATTTACATTGTATTAGGTATTATAAGTAGAGATGATTTAAAAGTATATGGGAGGATGTGCGTAGGTTATATGCAAGTACTATGCCATTTTATATAAGGGACTTGAGCATCCGTGTTTTTTGGTATCCATGGGAAGTCCCAGAACCAATCCCTCGCAGATGAGGAGGGCCGACTGTACTCATTTAATACCTCACTCGCATACTCCACATTCAAGCAAATGTTCCCCTTTTCTCCTTGAATGGTCCTACCCTCTCTCAAGTAATTCTCTTGCTCTTGATGCATGTGTAGAATGTTTGGGATTCACCTTAATCCTACTTGCCAAGGACTTTTCATGACTCTTCCTGGTTTCCCTAATTCCATTCTTTAGTTCTTTTTTGGCTTCTTTATTCTCCTCATGTGCTTCATTTGATCCTAACTTCCAAAGCTTTACATACTTTTCCTTCTTGATAAATTCAACACCTCTCTGGAAATCCAAGGTTCTCTTACCTTTCCATCTCAGTCCTTCCTTCTAAACAGGAACATAACAGTGCCTATAAAAAGTATTCATCCCTCTTGGAAGTTTTCCTGTTTTATTGTTTTATAACATTGAATCACATGGATTTACTTTGGGGTTTTTTTCCACACCGATCAACAGAAACGACTCTTGTGGCAAGTTTCACCAAATTGGTTTAAATTTAATACAATAATCAAACACAAAATAATTGATTGCTTAATTACTCATCCCCTTCAAGTCAGTACTTAGCAGATGCACCTTTGGCAGCATTACAGCCTTGAGTCTTTGCGGATAGTTCTTCACCAGCTTTGTGCATTTGGACACTGCAATCTTCCCCCATTCTTCTTTACAAAACTGTTCAAGCTCTGTCAGACTGCATGAAGATCATGAGTGAAAAGTCCTTTTTAAGTCCAGCCACAAATTCTCATTTGGATTGAGATCCCGACTCTCACTTGGCTACTTCAGGATATCAACTTTGTTGTTTTTAAATCATTTCTGTGTTGTTTCGGCTTTCTGTTAGCGATCATTGTCTTGTTGGAAAACGTCCCAAGTCGCAGTTCTCTTGCAGACTGCATCAGGTTTTCCCTTCAGGATTTGTGTATTTTGCTGCTTTCATTTTATCCTCTACCTTCACAAGCCTTCCAGGACCTGCTGCAGTGAAGCATCCCCAGCCAGATGCAGCCACCACCATGCCTCATGGTAGGGATGGTGTGTTTTTGATGATATGTGGTGTTTGGCTTACACCAAATATGGTGTTTAGTCTGATTATTGTTTTCATTGATCCATAGAACCTTCTTCCAGCTGACTTCAGAGTCTCCTACATGCCTTTTGGCAAACTCTATCTGAGATTTCATGTGAGTTTTTTCAGTGGCTTTCTCTTTGCCACTCTCCAATAAAGCTGTGACTGGTGAAGCCCCCAGGCAACAGTTGTTATATGTGCACTCTCTCCCATCTCAGCCTCTAAAGCTTTTAATTCCTTCAAAGTTGTCATAGGTCTCTTGGTGGGCTCCTTCACTAGCCCCTTCTTGGAAGTTCACCCAGTTTCTGAGGATGGCCTGCTCTAGGCAGATTTACAGCCATATTCTTTATATTTCTTGATGATTCCTGCATCCATCTCCTGACTTGTGCTTTTCAATAGCCTTTTCACAGAGTTGCTTGCAATTTTCATGTGCGTAGCTTTGGCCAGGATACTGACTCATCAGCAGTTGGACCTTCTAGATATTGGTGTATTTTTGCTATAATCAACTGAAACACACTGAACGCACACAGGCAATCTCCATTTAACTAATTATGTGACTTCTGAAAGCAATTGGCTGCACCAGTGATGATTTGGTACGTCATATTAAAGGGGGATAATTCTTATGCATTTAAGTATTTTGTGCTTTATATTTACAATTGATTTAGGAAACTTTGTAAGGAACGGAGCGCAATCCGAACATTACTACCTTGGAGGTCCTTCTCTTCAGCCTCTTTTCTAGCTCCATACTCAGAGTGTAGGATCTCTTCCCCTTTTTTGCCTATGACATTGTCGCCAAAATGCACCATGACTTCTGGCTGTTCCCCTTTAAATTATTATTATGTGTTATATATTTTGGATAGTCTGTGCATTTGTTTTCTGTCTAAGGACTTCCTCATGACACAAACTTATGGACGTTTAACTCTTAAATATTGTCTTTCTCCACTAGCTTGTCAACCAACCTCTTGTTATATGACTTCACTGAAAGCTGTCACTACTGAACTCCATTACAGCTTTTTCAAATACACTGGTTCTTGCTATCTATTCTACAATTAGGTTCTTTTTGCCCTTGAGTTTATGCTTTACACACTATTCTACTCTTTCTACACCAATGACTATGTGGCTAGGCACAGCTCAAACAGCATCTATAATTTTGTTGATGATATTGTTGCAGAATTTCAGATGGTGACAAAAGGGCATACAGGAGCGAGATATACCAGTTAGTTGGATGGTGATGCAGCAACAAACTTGTACTCAACATCAGAAAGACCAAAGAGCTAACTGTGGACTTCAAAGTCCACAGTTAGAACTTGGAACACAAACTAATCCTCAGAGGGATCAGAAATGGAGAAAATGAGCAATTTCAATTTCCTGCGTGTCAATATCTTTGAGGACCTAACCTGGACACAACATATTGATGCAGCCCTAAGGAAGGCAAGACAGTAGCTATATTTTATTTGGAATTCGAGGTGATTTCATTTGTCAATTAAAATACTTGAAAGCTTCTACAAATGTACCTTGGAGAGCATTCTGATTGGCTGCATCACCGTCTGGTGGGGGGGAGGGGGAAGGCTAGTGTACAAGATTGAAAAGCTTGTAAAATTAGTTAGTTCCATCACAGGTACCAGCCTCCATAGTATCCAAGATATCTTCAAGGAACAGTGCCTTAGGAAGGTGGCTTCCTTCATAGATATTCCCACCACCCAGAACATGCCCTCTTCACACCACTATCGTCAGGAAGGAGTACAGAAGCCTGAAGGCACACACTCAGCGATTCAGGAACAGCTTCTTTCCCTTTACCATCTGATTTCTAAATGGACATTGAACGCATGAACACTACTTCACTACTTTTTTTATTTGTGTTATTTTGCACTACTTATTTTAACTTAACTATTTGATATATTTAATATGTAACTCAGTTTTTTTCTCTATATTTATCATGTATTTCATTGCACTACTGCTGTAAAGTTCACAGATTTCACAACATATGCTGGAGATATATGCTACTGTGGGAGGTGAGGGAGGAGATTGCTGAGCCTCTGGCGATGATCTTGGCATCATCAATGGGGATGGGAGAGGTTCTGGAGGATTGGAGGGTGGTGGATGTTGTTCCTTTATTCAAGAACGGGAGCAGAGATAGCCCAGGAAATTATAGACCAGTGAGTCTTACCTCAGTGGTTTGTTAGTTGATGGAGAAGATCCTGAGAGGTAGGATTTATGAACATTTGGAGAGGTATAATATGATTAGGAGCAGTCAGCAGGGCTTTGCCAAGGGCAGGTCCTGCATTACGAGCGCGATTGAATTTTTTGAGGATATGACTAAACACATTGATGAAGGAAGAGCAGTAGATGTAGTGTATATGGATTTCAGCAAGGCATTTGGTATGGTACCCTACGCAAGGCTTATTGAGAAAGTAAGGAAGTGTGGGATCCAAGGCAACTTTGCTTTGTAGATCTGGAACTGTCTTGCCCACAGAAGGCAAAGAGTGGTTGTATACAGGTCATATTCTGTATGGAGGTCGGTCACCACTGGAGTGCCTCAGGGTTCTGTTCTGGAACCCTTGCTCTTTGTGATTTTTATAAATGACCTGGGTGAGGAAGTGGAGGGATAGGTTAGTAAGTTTGCTAATGACACAAAGGTTGGATGTGTTGTGGATAGTGTGGAGGGCTGTCAGAGGTTACAGCGGGACATTGACAGGATGCAAAACTGGGCTGAGAAGTGGCAGATGGAGGTCAATCCAATTAAGTGTGAAGTGGTTCATTTTGGTAGGTCAAATATGATAGCAGAATGTAGTATTAATGGTAAGACTCTTGGCAGTGTGGAGAATCAGAGGGATCTTGGGGTTCGAGTCCATAGGACACTCAAAGCAGCTGCACAGGTTGACTCTGTGGTTAAGAAGACATATGGTGTATTGGCTGTTAGCAATCGTGGAATTGAATTTAGGAGCCAAGAGGTATTGTTGCAGCTATATAGGACCCTGGTCAGATCCCACTTGGAGTACAGTGCTCAGTTCTGGTCGCCTCACTACAGGAAGGATGTGGAAGCCACAGAAAGGGTGTAGAGGAGATTTACAAGGATGATGCCTGGATTGGGGAGCATGACTTATGAGAATAGGTTGAGTGCAGTCGGCTTTTTCTCCCTGGAGCGAAGGAGGATGAGAGGTGACCTGATAGAGGTGTACAAGATGATGAGAGGCATTGATCGTATGGATAGCCAGAGGTTTTTTCCCCAGGGCTGAAAAGGTTGTCACAAGAAGACACAGGTTTAAGATGCTGGGGAGTAGGTACAGAGGAGATGTCAGGGGTAAGTTTTTTTTTTACTCAAAGTGGTGAGTGCGTGGAATGGGCTGCCGGCAACTGTGGCGGAGGCGGATACGATAGGGTCTTTTAAGAGGCTTTTAGATAGGTACATGAAGCTTAGTAAAATAGAGGGCCATAGGTAAGCCTAGTAATTTCTGAGGTAGGGACATGTTGGGCACAACTTTGTGGCTGAAGGGCCTATATTGTGCTGTAGGTTTTCTATGTTTCTATATTAAACCTGATTCAGATTCTGATTTCATTTGCCATTTTTATACACTCTTACTTCTGAAGTTCCTCCTGTAGTCCACCCAGCAAACTTCAGTATTTTTAAAAAGTGCATAAGGAATTCTTAACTATGCAACATGACTAAATACAATTAATGTTTTTCAGCCAATTTCTTTGAAAAATGACAAGAGCAGAAGGTTATTGCATTATTAGATGTCATATAGCTGATTCCATATGGAAAAAGAAAATTTCATTAGGTGCCACAAAATGTCAAAAATAAATACATTAAATACAAACCAAACCTAGTCCTGACAAAGGGTCTCGGCCCAAAACATCGACAGTGCTTCTCCTTATAGATGCTGCCTGGCCTGCTGTGTTCCACCAGCATTTTGTGTGTGTTGTTTCTCGTCCCACTCACCCATGACCCATCTTTGCTCATCTACATTGGCTTTTAATCCCACATCTCAAATTTTAAAAGGTGCTTAAATTACCATGTTTTGTTCCTGTATCTATCTCCAGTCTTACTTATTCACTCCCTTTTTCTTATTCCCTTTGATTAAGATATATTTGTTTTCATTATCCTTTTGCTGGTTAATCCCCATCAATCTCTACCTAATTCAGGACTCCACATTTGGCCGATATATCACATTCAGGAAAAGAAGTTCAAAAATGAACATTCTACTGACAATTCTTTCAAAGTTTACTTATTAAACTGATACAGTGGCATGCAAAAGTTTGGGCACTCCTGGTCAAAATTTCTGTTACTGTGAATAGCTAAGTGAGGAAAAGATGACCTGATATTCAAAAGGCATAAAGTTAAAGATGACACATTCCTTTAATATTTTAAGCAAGATTACTTTTTTTATTTCCATCTTTCACAGTTTCAAAATGACAAAAAAGGAAAAGGGCCCGAAGCAAAAGTTTGGGCACCCTGCATGGTCAGTACTTAGTAACACCCCCTTTGGCAAGTATCACAGATTGTAAACGCTTTCTGTAGCCAGAGTCTTTCAATTCTTGTTTGAGGGATTTTCGCCCATTCTTCCTTGAAAAGGGCTTCTAGTTCTGAGACATTCTTGGGCCTTCTTGGATGCACTGCTCTTTTGAGGTCTATCCACAGATTTTCAATGATGTTTAGGTTGGGGGACTGTGAGGGCCATGGCAAAACCATCAGCTTGTGCCTCTTGAGGTAGTCCATTGTGGATTTTGAGGTTTGCTTAGGATCATTATACTGTTGTAGAAGCCATCCTTTTTTTCATCTTCAGCTTTTTTTTTTATACAGACAGTGTGATGTCTGCTTCCAGAATTTGCTGGTATTTAATTGAATTCATTCTTCCCTCTACCAGTGAAATGTTCCTTGTGTCACTGGCTCCAACACAAGCCCAAAGCATCTCCCCCATGCTTTATAGTTGGAGAGGTGTTCTTTTCATGAAACTGCACCCTTTTTTTCTCCAAACATACTTCTGCTCATTGTGGCCAAAAAGTTCTATTTTAACTTCATCAGTCCACAGGACTTGTTTCCAAAATGCATCAGGCTTGTTTAGATGTTCCTTTGCAAACTTCTGATGCTGAATTCGCATCTGAGGTCGCAGGAAAGGTTGTCTTCAGATGACTCTTCCATGAAGGTCATATTTGTGCAGGTGTCACTGCATAGTAGAACAGTGCACCACCACTCCAGAGTCTGCTAAATCTTCCTGAAGGTCATTTGCAGTCAAACAGGGGTTTTGATTTGCCTTTCTAGGAATCCTACAAGCAGTTCTCTCAGGAAGTTTTCTTGGTCTTCCAGACCTCAACTTGACCTCCACCATTACTATTAACTGCCATTTCTTAATTGCATTATGAACTGAGGAAACGGCTACCTGAAAATCTTTGCTATTTTCTAATAGCCTTCTTCTGCTTAGTGGGCATCATTTATTTTAATTTTCAGATTTTAATTTTAAGCTGCTTAGAGGAGCCCATGGCTGCTGATTGTTGGGAAAAGGTTTGAGGAGTCAGTGTATTTATAAAGCTTTGAAATTTGCATCACCTGGCCTTTCATAATGATAACTGTAAACAAGCCATAGCCCTAACAAGCTAATTAAGGTCTGAGACCTTGGTAGAAGTTATCTGAGAGCTCAAATCTCCTTGGGTGCCCAAACTTTTGCTTGGTGCTCCTTTCCTTTTTTTCACTCTAAAATTGTACAAAATAAAAATAATACACTAATCTTGTTTAAAATGTTGAAAAGAACGTTTTATCTTTAACTTGATGACTTTTGGAGATCAGTTCATCTTCTACTCACTTAACTATTCACAGTAACAGAAGTTTTGACCGGGGTGCCCAAACTTACGCATGTCACTGTATATACAAAATATTTCATTTTATAAATCGTATTCAAAATTTTAAGTATTTTCCAGACAGTGATCAGAGTTCTGGATATGAAAGAAAGATTTAACTCAATATTTTCAAAGGCTTATAATTTATTGACTCAAGATTTAAGTGTATTTATCATGTGTATATTAAAATGTGTCAATTGTGTTGACAACCAACACATCATAGGGTGTGCTGGGGGCAGCCCAAGTGTCACCACACATTCCTACACCAACGTGACATGCCCACGATGCTTGGCAGAAAAATCACAGGACACAATAAGCAAGAAGAACAGCAAAACAAACATCATTCCTGTCTCCCATTCATGGACATACCCAGAATCAGGGTTAAATTAAGTTACCATCAGTGCAAAAAGTGAGCCAAAAATGTTAGGTGGTGTTCATGAGTAGCTTCATTGTCTATTCAGAAATCTGATGGTGAATGGGAAGAAACAGTTCCTAAAATATTGAGTTTGTATCTTTAGGCTCCTGTACCTCTTCTTTGATGGTAGTAATAAGAGGCATCACCTTTTGAAGATGACCTCAACGCTTGGGGAGGGGGGAAGGGTAGTGTCCATAATGGAGCTGGCTGAGTTTACAACCTCCTGCAGCTTTTTCCAATCCTGTGCAGTGGCCCTTCTATACCAGACAGTGCTGCAGCCAGTTAGAATGCTCTCCACGATACATCTGTGGAAATTTGTTAAGAGTATTTGATGTACCAAATCTCCACAAACTCCTAATGAAGTACAGCCACTGTCATGCTTTCTTTGTTGTATCAGTATGTTGGCCTTAGTATAGATCTTCAGATGTGTTGACACCAGAAAGTTAAACTGCTCACCGTTTCAACTACCGACCTCTTGATGAGGACTAGTGTGTTCTCCAACTTTCCCTTCCAGCCAAGTCCACAATTAATTCCTTGTTCTTCCTGATGTTTGATAGAAGGTTGTTGTTGTGACACCACTCAACTAGCTGATGTATCTCACTCCTGTAGGTCTTTTTGTCACCATCTAAAATTCTGCCAACAACAGTTATGTCATTGGAAACTTACAGATGCTGCCTGCTCTGTGCCTGGATTACTTTTCTTCTTTGGCAATAATTCACATAACTAAAATTTGGTTAGCTAATCAAAAGTCACTCAATATTTTCTGCTAGCTTTTTAAGAAGGTAATTAAAATCACTTCCTGCCTACTATTCCCCTTAACAAAAAGACAAATTTCTATGTTACACTTATTTTAATTTAATCTACATTTCTTTGATTTAATCCCTCAATTTATTATTACTCAATTTATTAAATGTCATACACACTTTTCTTAGGAAAGAAATTATATTGTTTCTAAGGACCGTGCTACAGCTCTGACATCATTTTGTGCATCAGTAAGGTATGGGCTTATTGCAAAGATAATTAAAGCAGCAAAACTTAAAGGTACTTAAAGAATTTGTGCTTAAAGGTCTATAAACAACACTGATGCTTCAAAACCCTTTGGTCTCAAACTTGAATTTAAACTTGAATCTCTACTGTTAAATTTTAAAATTAACTAGGTATTTTACAAACATTAATCTATTAAGTCTCTCCCAGATTTAGTGTAATTAGTAATACAGATTGAATATGAATCATTGGGATCTTTAGATATACATGTTAGAAATATTAGCTGGATAGTCGGCCAACATGATAAGAGTTCCTGTTTGCAAATCCCATCCTTCAGTCATCCAGAAAAATGGCATGAGATGCTTGAGGACACAGGAGCAGATAATTGCTTTTGCTGATATTATGGTTTAAATGGAAAATTCTTTCCAATTATTGCATTGTCACAACTTACAAAAAAGCAACAGATCACAGCAACAAAGATCTCAGATATCTGCCCCTGCTTTTGTCCTCTCCAATATTACCAACACAAATGCTAACTACCAACTGTTACATGCAGTTATCTCCTGAAGGCCTAACTAGGTTTTGAGATTTTAAGCTACTTTATGTTAGTTTTCTTACTCACTTGAATACGTTTAGAAAGATCTTCTTGAAGAAAGGAAAATAATTGGGAAAGGGGGGAGGATTATATGGAGCAAACTGAACTGATATTCATCACAATCAAGAATTTAGTTATTTTCCAGCCCTCTGAACAACTGATGATTTCTATGTAGCTTCATATACTATTATTTTCTTATACCAACAATACATGCTAAAGATGAGTTTTGTGTGTTGTGATTCCTTTGATAAAAAAATTAATACAATTGCTTACTTCAAAGTTATATTTCTCTTCATCATCCTGACGTAACTGTTCTCTAATACTTGGTCCTTTAAGAATGGTCCTTTAAGCAGCTACTTCTAAACTAATGTAAATAGTTTCATCCCATATTCCAGTCACTCATTTGCTTTCCCATCTTTACCCATAACTGATTCTTAGATACTGAAATCACACATCTTATTGGGATTTCAAATCTGCTTGTTCAAAGAGTGGAAACCTTATTAAGAATCTTTATCACCCCAAGACGTCTTCCTACTATTCAGCAATTCAGGCTGAGTTAGCAAGTTAGCACTTCAGGACAATGAGGAAATCATAACCTGAAAAATTGATTATTTCTTCATTTGATACTGCCCAGCTTATTAGTATATCATGCATTTTCTAACTAGCATCCATATTACTTTGCTTTAAAATGATTTTTTTTGTTCTCTTAACTAGTCCTTACTGAAACCTCTGCCTGTGCCTTCTTTGAATCTCAAACATCTCACATCTTCAAGTGAATTATTTTTGCTGAGGATCAAGTAATGTGTGGAGATTAATCGATGAAACAAGTTTACATAGAATAGGGCATCAAGTACACAGCAGACAACCTTCGAAAGATTAGTTATGGAAAATACTCTGGTGCAAATAAGTTTCCTGCTTATATCTTTTACATCTGTGGTGTTACATGCAGTTATCTCCCGAAGGCCAGAATTAATAACTAGGTTTTGAGATTTTAAGCTACTTTATGCATTGTACAAGAAACATCTTTTAATTTACTAGAAGAGTTAACTTGCACTAATTGTGCGCCATCTGTGGTCAAGTAGCAGAACTCTTGCTCAAGTGAAAAACCAAAGACCTTTTCCGCAGAAATCTGAGCACAAAATGCACAGACATTTTCAGTACTGGGGTAAGACTGTACTGGCATACTCTGAGGAAGTCAAAATGAGATCCCTTCTAAACAGAGGAAGTAATAGATTCCATTTTGAAGAGAATTTTTCCCTACTGTTCTTTCAGGATTATTCCTCAACTAACATCCATAAAATGGATTATTTTGCTGCTCCTCTCATTGTTGTTGATAGGCTTTTGTGGAGCAGGATGAAATTGTCATGTTCTACTGGAACTGTACATTTGGAAAAAGTCATTGTTCAATGTGGTGTACAAGATTTTTATGTTTTAAATCTTGGGGAATTATTGGACATTTCCTATTTTTCATATTATTTTCTTATTTCATATTGGTTTGGTATGGTCTAGCTTTCCACAGTTCAGCAAGTTCATGCCTCCATACCAGATTTGTCATTTTAACACTCCTATGACTGCATTTATCAGGAAGCGAATAGTAAAGCAGACAAAACTTCTTTTAAATCAAAAACAAAATTGTGGCAGTAAATGAAGAATCTCTCCTTTGGAAACTATGAATACAGGTGTACAGATTTAAATAGCATGGTGCTGGTGTCTCGTTCAATGCTTACTCCAAATCCCTTACCTTTAAGTAAGAGCCGTAGTACTTGGTGACATATGGACTATCACATTGGCTGAGCACTGTAATCTCCTGCTGTATGTCTTCTATCTCGTCTTCTGCCTCTTCCAAGTCAATGATTTTGATTGCCACAACTTCTTTACTGCGATTCTCTATTCCTTTGTAAACTTCACCAAAAGAGCCTTTTCCAATCCGTTCTTGTTTCGTAAAGAGCTCCTCAGGGTCCATGCGTGCATTCTAAAGGAAAACCACAACATCACACATTTTTTGGTCTAAAAGAGAATGCAAAGTATTGTTTGTTTAGGTATAATATAACTGGCATTCAATTCCATAATTGCTTTTGTTCAGAATTCTAAACAATTTAGAATGTTATACAGGATGCAAAGTGGAGTTTAAAAAGATATGTCAAGTGTTACTTCACAAAGAACTGAGGCAGGACAATGGACCGAATGCTCTCCTTTAAGTGCAATGTAATTTTCTAGTCTCTATGAAACAAAAACAGGAATTCAACCTCTTATGGCTGTTCCAACATTCAAGAAAGTTATTAAATTGTAACATAATTAACTTCTAGATTCCCTACTACACTTACTTTACAGAAAGCTGAAAATCTGATCCAGCATCCACAATCTTTTGAGGGAAAAAATTCCAGGCTTATCCTATAGCTGTGTTACAAACCAAAAGCACAGATATCTACAAATGCCATTTTGTCATACCCTATAAGAAGACAACCCATTTATCCTTCATTGGTCTTACTTTCTGACCCAAGTCACAAACTTGTATCCAATTTCATGCATTTTTGATTTTCCCAACTATCTGTTATGAGACACAAGATGAAAAAAATATCATTGCAAGAGACTTACAGAGACTCCTGCGTAATATGAACCTGACTATACATCAACATCAACTCATTGCTGAATTCTGATGTTTTAATGCAAGGTTCTTTCAGAAGTCAGGAAAGCATCATAAAACTTGTTGCTTCATGATCATTTTATTAAGTGCTGATAGAACAAAGGAAAATTGAAAATGGAGGGTAATAGAGGTCTACTACATGAAGGGAGAGATAAAAGGGCAAGGTAGTGCCCAGCATGGCTCAGCTATTCTTAAACCAATAGATAAGGAAATTCCATTTATAAATAAACATTAACCAACGAGAAAGCACTTATTCAATACTGCAGTAACAGGAGCAGCTTCCAGAATCATACCAGTGTTATACTAATATAACCATTAGCTGTTGGATCTCCATTAAATTTCTAATCTGGAAGTCAAAAATAAGAAGCAGTCTTAATTCCATTTATTTTAAGAGAACAAACAAACATACTAATACTAAGTGCACTAAATAAAGAACTGTGAAATGATGCTAAGGGATGCGAGACAAAAGAATGAAGATGACGCTTCTAAGAAATCTATCACTTTTATGGATGCGTGAAAATCCTTAGATAGGATTGAACAAGTTAATTGGCTACATAATTAAAATAAGTACATCACATGGGTAATATGTTAATACTTAGCCAATGAAAAATGAGGAAGGTGATAAACTATTTATTTAGCTGCTATACCACTTTCTGCCACTATCTGAAAAATACGAGTTTCTTAAAAAGTACATATCTTATAAAAAAGTATTAAAAAATTGTTTCTAACACATTAAAATTGCATATACATAACCACTAAGAAGCATAACAAACAACAGAACTACCTAAAATACAAGCTGATAATTGTTAACTAAGAAATTAACAAAGAAAATACCAACTAAACAACAATCCCCCTTTTTAATTCTAAATCACACATTTAGAATCATTACACCTGAAAATTCAGAGGTAGAAAAGACTTGTGGTATCTACATTAAGTATAATCAAAAACTACCCAAGTCATGAAATATCAAAGGGTATATATTCCTTAAAGTATTCACAGGATTATGTCAGGGTAAATTACGAGATGACATATTACTATAAACAACATGACTCAACATTAGTTGAATAACTCTCTAGCTTCTGAAACTTAAATGAATCATAAGAAATCCCCTTCATCAGTATTTTAACCGCTTCTTTACAGATATGATCAGCCAAATTAGTTATATTTTCAGACTCGCAGGTGTGTAAGTACAACACTCTTTGCCTACAACCGCACACTTTCTCTCATTAACTGCTAGGTGAAGATCTAATGACATACGATTTTGAAGAACCATCTTATGCATGGCGACTATTTCTGTTGTTAATTTTCCCCAAGGCTTCGGCAGTGTTATTGTTTACTCTTTCTAGGGCTGCCACAACACTATTAGTCTCTCTTATACTCCTTGCAACACCATAAAATGGAAATAAAATTGATGCAAGATCTGGTATTATTTAGATAGGCAAGATCCAAGATGGCGACACGACACAGCTTGCAGCGGCCACTCCGGAGCTGATTATCTGTTATTTGTGAAGCGGGGTGCCGTGTGCAGTCATAATCGGTTGAAAACGGATGTGGGAGCACGAAGGAACATCTGGAAATCTCCAGGAAGACCTTCTTCATTGCTGCTGTGAGGTCCAGGTCTCTGCTGGGAAGAACAGGCCCCCAGTCCTCGGGGTTGTGTTGCCGATGGCCGTTGGCATCGTCTTAACATACTTGGCAGAGTGATGTTGCCGGAGGAGATGGTCGGAGGTTCGACGGACTTGGAGTCCACCGCGGTCAGAGCGCTTTCACTGTGTGCTGCGCCTACGAGGCTGGTTTGATGGAGCTTTCATTGTGTGCTGCGCCTGCAAGGCTGAGTCGGGGGGCATCATGGAAATCCATAGCAGGGGTATTCCCTTCTGCTGCTGGCATGGAATGACGAGTCAATCGGGACCCTGAGGACTTGTGGAAACTGTGTGGTGGTTTCTTTCGAATTTATAGTCTTTTAACATCTTTGGACTATTTTTACTGTGCCCATGGTCTGTTTTTCAATCAATTATGCTATTGTTTGCACTGTTGTAACTATATGTTGTAACTATGTGGCTTTGTGCAGGTCTTGTAGCTTTAGTTTTTCGTCTTGTTTTGTCTGGTGGATTTGGAGTTCCTTTCTGGGGAACGTGCTAAGATGATAGCACAATATTAATACACCGCAGCCTCTTCAGACTCTGGATTGGGGATTGCCAAATGTTATGTGGATTTTCTGGTGTAGTCTATTTTGTCATATGCTTTTGTGATATCATTCTGGAGGAATGTTGTCTCATTTTTTAACTGCATTGCATTTGTGGTTTCTAAATTACAATAATTTGAATCTGAATTTAGCACCAGTTAGTCAAATGTTTGTCTTAGTATATATTTTATTTTTCTATGCATATAAAACACTTAAGAATCGTATGTATTCCAATAATTAAACCACTGCGTTGCTTAGTAATAATTGTAGCTTTCATCGGGGTAGGCCTTTCACATGTTCCATTATTCTCGCTTTTCTTTAAAATTGTTCTGATCGTTGACTGACTGTAGCCTGACGCTTTTCCAATGACTGATGATGTTTCACCTCTTTCCAAACGCTTTATTATTTCCACTTTATTTTCAATCGTGATCGCTTCCCATCAATGGAACAGAAACACTGCAGGTGGCGAGTCCTGAGCTCTGCTGGGTCCAAAGGACCACTGCACTGGACAGGCTAAATGGGACAAGTGGGGGGGGGGGGGTGGGGGCAGTGTTTTTTTTTTACGAGGTCGAGTTGCGAGCTCAACATCAACCCTGGCACGGATGGTACGGGAGTCACTGGATCGACATCAACCCGGCACGTTCGGGAGTGGTCTGTCACTGGATCGAACTTGGGAACCTCTGTTCTCGAATCTCACTGCGCCACTAGCTGAACGGAATGGGGGGGGGGGGCAGGGTGAATCTTGCTAAGAAAAACTTAAGCCAAATACAAAGTTACACACTCCACACAGTGTCAACGGCAACGAATTAAAATGGTGGACAACGTTGCAATCTGATTTAAAATGGCGGACAGTGTTCTTCTTCCTCAATTTGAGTTATCCATAAGTTGGACGTATGTAACACGGGAACTACCTGTACATACAGTTCCATGAACTTAGACCATTCTCATTTCATTGTTAGAATTTTTTATTGATTATTATTGAAGATCAACAAAACAAAATACATTAAGGTAATGAAGTCAATATATCATTATGTACAATAAACTAACCAACAATTAACTGATTAACAAAGCTAAGCAATATATCAATAATAATAAAAAAGTATTAAGAATTTTTTTTGATAAATAGAAAAGAAAAAAAGAACCCCTACTAACTAAAAAAAACTGGAAAAAAACCCATTGGGAGCACAACCCCGGAGCTATACATCACACAAGCTTCCATAGAAGAAAAACATCAATCCACCAACTCAAATCCATTTAAAAAAAATTGGAAGGAAACCATATTAATTAACTCAAGTCAGATGATAGTAGCGGGCAAATGAACCCTACCTTTTCTCAAAATCAAATCGAGGCTCATAAGTTCGACCTCTAATTTTCTTCAGTCTAAGACATAGCATCACCTGAGAGAACCACTGTATCAAAGTAGGAGCAGAAGCATCTTTCCATTTCAACAAAATAGCCCTTCTGGCCAATAATGTAACGAATGCAATTAAATGTTGGTCTGATAGAGAAATACCATGAATATATTGAGGGATTATACCAAACAAAACTGTCAATTCATTAGGTTGTAAATTAAGCTTTAAAACTTTAGAAATTGTAGAGAAAATAGATTTCAAAAATTTTATTTTATTTAACACATAAATACACCCATACCAGTGCGGGCTAATCAAAACTGGCGGTAATAAATATAACTATATACAAAACATGTATGCTCCGGAACTCCGTAATGGGGAAAAAAATACAAAAAGGAAAACTAAAATTAATCCTACAATTAATTTTATAACTCAAAGCTAACCCCAATCCTCCCACCACTCCGAAAGACCCGAAATTCGGCAAAAAAAAGCCGAAATGCATCCCTATAGAAGTAAAAAAAACAAGGGAAAGACTCTGCTAGCTGCCTATTTTATAGTGGTAATTTTAAAAGCTTTCCTTAATACCTCCCCGTTACAAAAAAAACCCACACAGCCCTAAAAAAGCCCTGCAGAGGAATCCTTCAAAATAAGCTGGGGAATGCAGAAACAGTCTCCAAAAATGCCAAAACAATAAAGTTAAACAAAGAGAAGAAGAATGCCTATGTAATCTCTGATGAAGAAAAATCAGCACCATTTTCCATTTAACTTACACACCCAATGAAAAACTGTTTTTAGAAAAAAAAACTAAGTATCTATCTACTAAGCCCTCCCAACTATGTATAAGAAAAAGTCCTTACGAACTATGAAAACTAATTAATGAAAATAAAAGGAGGATAGAAACAAATAATCAAACCGGTTAGCAATCTGTCCACTGTGTTAATTCGCTCAGTAGACCAAACAGATTTTGGAAAAGTCACATCAAAAAGTTCACATCTTCTTTAAATGGTCCATCGATCAAAGGACATTTTAAGCGAATCAGAAATCTTCAAAGCTTATTTTCTTTCCGAAATAACAATTATTCAACAGACTTAAAACCATTCAAACCTCGGCTGCAACCGAAATAGAGTTAACATAGTCCAATGCCTCTTTGGGGTCTGGAAAAACACATGGAGTCGAATCTCTGGGAAATAACTTTAATCGGGCTGGATAGCGAAGTGATGGGAATAATCCCTTATCATAGGCTATCTTCACAGTTGGAACAAATTTAGACCACAGGTCCATAATTTCCTGTGGATAATCATCATAAAAACGAATCTCGGAACTCTTGAATTTAAAAACTCTGTTTCCTTGCATATTTCATAATTTGGTCTTTAACTTTGAAATGAAGGAAGCAGACCAGAACTGACCTTGGCTTATTCGGATCCCGAGATTTCGAAGTGAAAATTCTATGCACTCTTTCAATATCGGGAGGTTGAGGTAAAATATCCGGAAACAGGTTAGCAAAATAGTCCAATAAATCCCCACTCTCAGATCTTTCATTCAAACCAACAATTCCAATATTATTCCAACGAGATCTTGCTTCCAAATCTATAATTTTACATTAAGACTTTTCCAGGTGAGCTGAAATGTCCACTGACACTTTGTCTCTTTAAGTTCAGAATCCAGGGAAATAATATTTTCCTGCACAAATTGAATATTCTCCCATAACGACTTCATCTCAGAAGAGGTAGCATCAAGTTTTACCATGTTGTTGTCTATTTTCCTGTCGAAAACCATCAGTGAATGTTCCAGACGCTCAGCCCAGACCGGCATATCTTCTGATTTTTCTTTTGAAGTTTTCCCCTCTCCATTGCTAGATTCAGGAAGCTGCTTTCCACTTCTTAAAGACAGTGACATAACAACAATTATTCCCCTCTAAGATCTGACAAAAAAAGTTAAAAAATTCGAAGTTTAAACTAGGGAAAAGGAAGAATTAATCACAGCCATACAAATGTGTGTCACTCCGTAGGCAGTAAGTGGAGTCTCCGACCATTTCTTATCACTTAAGAGGAACCTTGTTGAATTTTTCTGATCATCAATAGAAATTCCAGAGTCATTAACAGTTTTTGGCTCCACATCTAAAAGATGTGCTGGCATTGGAGAGGGTTCAGAGGAGGTTCACAAGGATGATTCTGGGAATGAAAGGGTTATCTTAACAGGAACGTTTGAAGGCTCTGGGTCTGTATTTGCTGGAATTTAGAAGGATCTGGATGGATCTCATTGAAACCATTTGAATGTTGGAAGGCATTCAAAGTAGATGTTGAAAGAATGTTTCCCATGGTGGGGGAGTCTAAGACAACCGGGCTCAGCCTCAGGATAGAGGGGCATCCATTTAAAACAGAGATATGGAGAAATTTCTTTATCCAGAGTGTGGGGGATTTGTGGAATTATGCAGGCCAGGTCATTGGGTGTATTTAAGGCAGAACTTGGTAAGTTCTTGATTGGACAAGGCATCAAAGATAATGGGGAAAAAGGCCAGGAAGTGGGGCTGAGGAAGGGAAGAAAGGCTCATTGAATGGTGGGCCAAATGGCCTAATTCTGCTCCTCTATCTTATAGAATTATTACCCATTTAGGTCAGTGTGAAGTGTACAAGTGAACAAGGCCCAACTGGAATGGTACCATCTCTACTCAAAAGGTAGATTTTACAGTAAACATGAAATATTTAATAGCTTTGTCATACACACTAGATGTGGATATATCTCAGGATAAGACATGAATAAGGTCAGATATAACATTCCCTAAATCATGCTGATTATATTTACATAAATGATCCAGGTGTTTTGGGGGTACAATCATCACATATTTATGTCTCCCTTGAGAATAATGTATCATAGGCATAGTGTCAACATCACCATTGCTAGAATGTTTAATAAAGAGGGTGCATGTTTACTCTGGGCCTGCAGGAATGCCCAGTGTTGAAATGTGTGGTATATACTGACATGCCCAATAGCATGTCAATATATTAACAGCACCAGTAAATTTATGCGATACCCACAAGTATGCATTATGAGTTAACTCAACTGGCACATTATGACTAGGGAAAATTGACAAAAATATAGCAGCTAATATTAGAATAAATTTCATAATGTCCAGTAGTTGACAACCTGCTTCAAGTCTCCTACCTGTTTAGTGATTTGCTAACTGTAGCCAATCAGTGTACACATGGGCCAAGACATTACTAGCACATTAATCACAGTGCTCGTCTTTACTGGGTACCACTTTAGTTTGCCTTCAGTGGCTGGCATATATCCATTTGCTTTTTTTTTAAATTTTCACCACTGAATTGGTAATTAACAACACTCAATGGCTGTCAAATTCCCAGTGGATCCTTATGCAGGTTCTTAATCAGAACCAACTCACTAGGAATCAGGATGTGTCCTCTTTCTGCTGGATCACTCCATGCAACAGAAACCTCCTGGGAAGCAGACTAGACAGTTTGGGTTAATTTCACTCAATAGTTATCTAAACTACCTGCCATAATGTGTATATCAGCCACTCCAAGAACAAGGGTTCCCAGCAATGACACAGGACATCCTGTTACCACTTTGAATGGACTTAGTTGAGTTTTCTTGTTTGGGATTGCTCTGATGATACACAAGACCATAGGAAGAGCCATAGGCCATGGTACACCATCATCAGGATACTTAGTTGTTTTGATAAATCCATTCTTTTGTTTGACTCCGGGTGATGCGGACCATTCAATGTTCATTAGTCGACATAATTCCTGACAATTCCCACCTAGAATGTATTCCTTAAACAGAATTTTTGCTGTGTATGTGGTAGTGGTTTTCCTTGCTGGAATAGGTTCCACCCGCCTTGAAACCTCATTCCTTATTTCTAGTACGTCTGAGTATCCTTGACACTTTGATAATTTAATAAGTGTAAAAATGGACCAGGTGGCCAGGAGCACCTAATTATGGTAGTTTTTCCATTGCTCCAAGACTTGTTTCATGGCATGTCATGCAAATTTCAAACGTTTGTCAAACTTGTGCCCTGAACTTTGGATTTCGCCACCATTGTGAAAATCTGTCAATCATCTTTTGCACTCCAATGTGTCCTAGGGAGTGTGTCTGTTATGTCGGATGATTTTATACGTTTGTGGTACAGGGTCAGCTTTGTTTCCATAATTCCTGCTGTCAGGTTCATCGCACATGTTCTGCATACATTTACTGCTTTTATTTCCTCCCATGTTGCCTTTCTTGTTATTTCATCTGTGGATACATTTCATTGTAGTTATTTTGCAGTGGCTTTTACATTTTCATACAGCAACCTCCAATGACATTAACAAGTTCTTGTACTAGCTGGCCTTCTTGATTGGGGTTCCTACAGTGCTAAGGAATCCTCTGTCTTCATAAATTTCAAAAATCATGAACAACTTCAAAAGCATATAAAGAATCAGTGTAGGTAATAGCCAATCTTTCTTCTGCCAACTTACAAACTCCAAAAGTTTTAGTTCTGCCTGTTGCTTGGGGTACCAGAAGCCATTCAAATTCCCCTTTCAGTCACTGAGGAGGCAGTGTACAGAATCAGAGTAATAACCAACCATGTGTGTGTGTGTGGGTGGGGGAGGGGAGGGACAGTGGATGAGACCCTGATGATCCTCTCAGTGATTTTCAATATCCTCTGTAGGGTCTTGCAGTCTGAATCCTTGCAGCTTCTGTACCACACAAAAATGCTGCCAGACAGGACACTCCCAATGGTACTCCTGAAAGGAGTTAAAATGGGGGTGGGGATACTTGCACACCTCAAACTCCTCAGAAAGTGTAGACACTGCTGAGCCTTCTTGTCTAGTGAGGTATTCTGGGTCTAGGTTAGATTGTCTAATATGTGCATACTAAGGAACTTTGCGCTCTTCACTCTACATGACAGACCCATTGATGTTGTACTTGCAGCATTTGACAAGTCTCTCTACTTCCCCTCTGTATGCCGACTCAACATTGTTGCTGATGAGGCCAACCACTGTAGTAACATCAGTGAACTTGAGTCAGCAATGGACTGAGCAAAAACCCTGAAGAGCGCTATTGCTCAGTGGGATGGAGATTGTGATTTTATTGCCAACTCAGACTGACTGGGGTCTTTCTGCCAATAAGCCCAAGATCCAATAGCAGAGAGGATTGCTGAGTTCCAAAGAGGCCAGTTTACCCGCCAGCCTCTAAGGGATGATTGTGTTAAAACAGAGATGAAGTCAATGAACAACATACTGGCATATGAGGCATTGTTTACTAGGTGGGACAGGAGAAAGTGCAAGCCCAGAGCTATAGCATCATCAGTGGATCAATATGACTGGTAGGCAAACTGGAAACAGTCCAAAGCAGCTGGAAGTTGGGATGTTATATAATCAATTATCAGCCAGTCAAAGCACTTCATGATTGTTGAAGTCAGTGCCACTGAGCGGTAATTATTTAGGCCGGTTACTGTTGCTCTAAGGCCAGAATAATAATGGTTGTCTTGAAGCCTGCAGGGACAAAGGACTGTTACAGGGAGAGATTAAAGATGTCCATAAAGACCTTTGTTAGCTGGGTCACAGTCTTTCACTATTTGACCAGGTACATTGTCCAGCCCTGCAGTTTTGCTCGGATTTACCAGGCTAGGGTCCTACTCATTCCACCTGTGGCCACATAGAGTGCATATTTCTTGGGAAGAGAGGGGGCTTCCCTTGATGCCACATCATTCAATTCATCAAATCATGCACATTAAGCTTTCAAGCCTATCAGGAAAGACAGCAAATTTGTCATTGATGAACAGGGTGGACTTATAATCAGTTATACCTTGCCACATGCTCTACGTGTCCCTAGTGTCACAAAGGTGCCTGTGGATTTTCTATGCATACTCACACTTTGCCTTCCTGATGCCAAGGGACAGTTGGCTTTGTTGACCTTAGAGTCATACTGCCCCTGATCTAAAGACCGTATCCTGATTTTTAAGCAGTGCACAAAACCCTAGTCAGGCATGGTTTCTGGTTTACCCTTGCAGTGCAGTGTCCTCAATACACTTTCCAATGTAGCCAGTTATCAATGTTGACACGATGATCGTAGGTAGCTATGACTGATCAATTGTGCTAACTAGAATAGAATAAAGGTAGCTTGCTAAACAACAGCTCTATCTTGACTAACACTCAGATTCCAATATGAATCGTTGTCAATGCAATCTTCACTGTTGTGTTAGTCTTCATCTTGTTCCTTTATGTGCTGTGATCATCATTTCATCCATGTCAACTCACTGCTGTCGTCAACCTCTGATAGGTATTCCCAGTCTGTGTACATTTTTTAAAATTTTAATTTAGCCCCTTTAATGATGGATAAATATGTTTGGCATGATCGAGTCTGAAGGCAGTGAAGCCTTGAATTCTAATCCTGCTAAGAAACTAAAACTACAGAAAGTGTGTCAATACAATGTAAAATACATAAAGTATGGTTTATTCTGTTCCTGTCAGATCAACGGCATCCCATGTGTCTTATTTGTTATACTGTACAGTCTAATGAAGTCAGGAAACCATCAAAAATGTAGAACATACCTTAAAAAAACACCCTGAAAAGGTTACTTATGGTATTACTCAGTTCCAGAAGATGAAAGAAGCATTTGAAAAGTGTTGCACAATTGAGTCATTTGCCAAGCTAAAAATAACCCTGATAGTGGTCTCATTGCTTCTTATAACATTTCCAAAATGATAGCCGTGTGGAAAATCTCATACAACTGGTGAAAGATAAATAATGCCTGCTATATCAGAGGTGCTCACCCACTGTTCTCAAAATGCTTACCAGTATTTTTAAATCAATTCCTCCGAGTAATAACTTTGTAGCTCACCATATTGTCAAAATGAGTGAAGATATTGAGTATCAACTATGCTCAGAGCTACAAAAGACAGAATTTGGGATACAAATGAATCAGTCAACTGTGTGAGACGACCTGGCATTGTTAATGGCACATGTATGGTCTATGAAAAATTGAAAAGGTTTTGGAAAAAGTTTAAAACAAATATCAACGGAGAATCAATCTACTATCAATCACAACTTGAACCAGCTATTTCAATGCTTCCTAAAAACCACATTGATATCATAGTTGCTGTACAGCTCACAGGTACTGTGTAAGCTAGTTTCAGAAGCAAACAAAAATTTCAAACAGAATCCTTTTTCTCATGTTAGCAAAGGTGCTTGGGTGGGGGGGAGGTGCATTGGCCTAAAAGAAGTTAGAAAACACTGATGTAGATACTTATAGACCTCCTCCATGGGCTTTGCTGGAAATTGTAGCATTTTTGTCCACCCAAAATTGATTAAGTCTTCTAGCTGGATGGCTGAGTTTGGAATGGTATCCTGGAGCCACATTTCTTTCAGAATGCACATACAACAATCCTTCATCTTACTCTGGTTCAGATGCAGATGATCCAGTTAGTGCATGTAACTGATGGGATAATGGACTTGCATGATCCACTTTAAGTTTAACTTTAATACTGGCGTTCAAGTGCACTACTTCTGTTGGCTGCTTCTGAGTAGCTATAGTAGGCCACATCACTAAGCAAAAGCCTGTAACCCATGTTAGTCTGTAACTGTACAGCACCTTTGTTATTCTTCTCGCTTGCAAGGTAGACTTGCCAATTTTAATGTTTGTAATGTACAGCAATTTCACCGCTGGTTGGAACTGGAATGGCTGCTGCATCCATACACCTTCTAGTAGAATCTTCAATCATGTGTTTCTCATTGACATACAGGTGTATCTGTATCATGGATTCTTAATGCAGATGCAGAATGCAATGTCACCTTTAACGTCTGAAACACTTTCAATTCTTCATTGAGAGTCATAGGGTCATCTGAGCACTTACTGATGTTTAATTCAGGAAAGAGCTCTTAGTAAGTAAGTTTCATGACTTTGGCCATAATTTTGCCTACCTTCTATTACTTTGACCATGATCTCAAAATATTAAAATATTACAGCCAATTGAGTCGTCCTGCAACCAACAGATTGTTCCCGCAACTGCTGGGTTGTCCCACAACCAAATTAATGGATTACACCACTGTTATTTTTACTAGATACTGATTGATTGCCCTGCAACCAAAATGGATTGTTCCAGCAAGTGTTATTTCTATAGTTGTTTTCTTTTTAAATAGTAATGCAGCAGTTCTCAATCCTAATTTTCATCAGATATTTGAAGCCACAACCAGTTTTTCTCTCAGAGGAATAGAGAAAGTTCTTACCCCTTCTGTTGTGCACTAAAAATTCCACTGTCAGTGATTGTTCCGAGTCCTTAATTTCAAAACCTTTGCTGAACACGCCACTTGTTGGAATCTGATAACTAATCCAAGGTTCTTTCAGAGGTCAGGAAAACAGACAACTCGTTTCACGATTGTTTTAGTAAGTGTTGATGGAACAAAGGAAAATTGAAAATGAACAGTGATAGAGATCTGCTAAGTGAAGGGAGAAACAAAAAGCTAAGCTGTCATCCAACATAGAGCAGCTATTTTTGTACCCAAATTTATAGATAAGAGTTAGCCAATGAGAAACCACTTATTTAAATTCTACAGTACAAGAGAAACTTCCAGATTATACCAATATTATACCAATACAACTATTAATGGGCACATTGAATTTACTTATACATACAATAAACTGTTACATGTATATAAACTGTAATATGCATATAAGAAAAACTTTAAATACAAGCAGATGATTGATATTTTCTTTTCAGTTTAACAATTAAACAGTCCAATCTAAGAATTAAATAGCAGGATCTAACATCACTTTCCTGTCCTAAACCTACATCCTTTGACCCTGAAGTAACTGCACACACGGCATGGCACCAATTGGTAATTAACCTGCACAGAGTCTAATTCCAAAACTCAACCAGATAAGCTGTAGGTTTCTTAAAATCTTTAAAGGGAAGAAAAGAAAATGGTCAAGATCAGTGTACTGATATGATGTAATTGGTTCCTATTTGTAGAGGAAATGTTCAGTTTAGATATGCAAGATCAAAAAGTTAATGAAAGCAGTTTGTTGAACACAAGGTATACTTCTAGCAGGGATTTATAAGTCTTACTATCACTTATTTCATAGCTTTTATTTTCTTTCATTGGTTGAATTAATCTACCTTGAGTTTAATATATCTTCAGCAAATATCTTCTGTTAAGTATAAAATTACTTTAAAATTCACAGCTAGTTAAAGGTTTCATATGATCACTCCTGCTTCCTGAAATACAGTTCCTATAAAATGTACTCAACCCCCCACCCCCCCAAAAGTTTTCATGTTTTATAACATTGAATCACAGTGGATTTAATTTGGCCATTTTGACAGAAAAAGAGTCTTTTATATCAAAGTGAAAACAGAGTAATCTAAATTAATTACAAATATAAAGCAAAATAATTGACTGCATAAGTATTCACCACCTTCAAGTCAATATTTAATTGACGCACCACTGGCAGCAATTACAGCCTTGACTCTGTGTGGATAGGTCTCTGTTAGCTTTGTTCATCTGGACACTGCAATTTCCCCCCATTCTTTACAAAACTACTCAAGCTCTGTTAGATTTCATGGGGATCGAAAGTGAACAATCCTTTTCAAGTCCAGCCACATATTCTCAATTGGATTGAGATCTGGACTCTGACTCGGCCACTCCAGGACATTAACTCTGTTGATTTTAAGCCATTCTTGTGTAGCTTTGGCTTTATATTTGGGGCCATTGCCTTCCTGAAAAACAAATCTACTCCAAGGTTGCAGTTCCCTTTCAGACCACATCAGGTTTTCCTCCAAGATTTCCCTGTATTCTGCTGCATTTATTTTACCCTCTACCGTCACAAGTCTTCCAGGGCATGTTGCAGTGAAGCATCCTCACAGCAAGATGCAGCTACCACCATGCCTCATGGTAGGGATGGTATGCTTTTGATGATGTGCAGTTTTTGGTTTACGCCAAACATGTTTAGTCGTGGCCAATTTTCTTTTCGTCAGACCATAGAACCTTCTTCCAGCTGACTTCAGAGTCTCCCACATGCCTTCTGGCAAACTCTATCTGAGATTTCATGTGAATTTTTTTCAATTGTGGCTTTCTCTTTGCCACTCTCCCATAAAGCTGCGACCGGTGATGTACCCGGGCAACAATTGTTGTATATGCAGTCTCTCCCATCTGCTACAATCAATTGAAACACATTGACTGTATACAAGTGACCTCCATTTAACTAATTATGTGACTTCTAAAAGTAACTAGCTGCACCAGAGATTTGATGTGTCACATTAAAGGGGATGGATCCTTGAGCAATCAATTATTTTGTGTTTTATATTTGTAATTGATTTAGATCACTTTGTAGAGATCTGTTTTCACTTTGACAAGAGTCTTTCTCTGTTGATCGGTGTCAAAAAAGCCAAATTACATCCATTGTGATTTAACATTGTAAAACAGGGAAACATTAAAACGTCCAAGGGATTGATTACCTTTTATAAGCACTGTACTATATCTAGATAGGGCATTACAATTCATAGAAAAACCGAGAAGCCTATAGAAGTGATTTGGAGTCACTCATCTAGGGTCAGATACCAGGGAAGTGGTTCATGCGTGCTAGACATGTAGCAAGTGTCTGGTTGGCTTTCTTACCGTTACCGTCAGGACAAACAGGAACGTGCATGTGTACAGACTGATTTAGTTAGCAGAAACAATCTCATTCAATAAAACACTAAATGCCAGCAAGTATTCTCTG
Source organism: Hypanus sabinus (assembly GCF_030144855.1). Lineage (NCBI taxonomy): Eukaryota > Metazoa > Chordata > Chondrichthyes > Myliobatiformes > Dasyatidae > Hypanus > Hypanus sabinus. Next base: position 94,984,502 of record NC_082707.1, on the reverse strand, counting down.
AGTTTGGCAATTATATAATAACTACACGACCTGATCTTTCAGAACCAGCAAATACTATTTATTTGGTGCTGACATTATAAGTAGTGTCCACTGCACCATAAGACATTCAGAGAAGCATCACTGGGAACTTGTTACAGTGATCAGTTATTTATATAGCTCCAACTATAACTGCTAATGATTAACAATATAATCAAATTTTAGTAGTACAGTTCAGCACTGATGCAAAGTTGCACAACATCACACATTTCGCATAGCACCAACATTTTCTGACAAGTATCTTCTTATTGTTGTACTGTTAATCCAAGTACATAAAACACAAGACTCATAACATTAATGGTGTACTGTGATACACCTCCCATCTCATAAAAGGCTGCAAATATAAATTCCTCCACCAATTCATAGACCATTCTGATCTGGGTTACTCATAACAAACTCTGACATTTACAGATTACACTACAGTGAAAGCAATGAACTCTGACCATTGGAGATCACAATTCGGGGCTTTTACATAAACCAATACACTGAAAATATAGCTGAAGTGTGCAGGGCAAGGCTGGGTGAGATCAAAAAATAATTATAAATACAAGCAAGTTGTTTATATATCCAATAGAAAAAATTTAAGAGAAATGTGTTTACACTTGGAGAATAGCTTAGATATACTCAGTCGCCACTTAATTAGATACAGGAATGGAACCTGGTGTGGACTTCTGCTCTTGTAGCTCATCTATTTCAAGTTTAACTAGTGCAGGGGTCGGCAACCCGCGGCTCCGGAGCTGCATGCGGCTCTTTCATCTCTGTGCTGCAGCTCCCTGTGGCTTTGGAAAATAAATGATGAGTATTTAATTAAAATGTATTTTATATTAATTTGTTAGTTTTTGAAATGTAATTCTAAATTTGAAGATTATGGTGATCTTGTACAATCTAAATAAAATGTGTTTTTTGTCGCTATTAATATACGTCACCACTGCCAATGCCTGACACCTGCCAGTGCGCGATTTCTTTAATTTTTTGATCCAAGGTAGGCTAACTATGGAGAATTCTAAAAAAAAATGAAAAGTGACTGAAGAAAACAAAACGTTTAATGATACGTGGGCAGATTCATTTGCTTTCACTGCTGACGAGACTGGTTTACCGGTATACTTAATATGCAATGAGAAACTAGCAAACAACAAAAAGTCAAAAGTCGCAAGACATTTCCAGAATAAACACGCAGCCTTTGCTCAAAAATATCCGGATGGAGATGAGAGAAAAAAAGCCTTTTCGGAACTGATGCGTAAGGTTGATCTGAGCAAAAATCATTTCAAGAAGTGGATGAAGTCTGGAAAATCCAACTACATATGCTAGTTTTGTTGCCGCTCAGGAAATAGTCAGGTACGGGAAGCAGTTTACAGATGGTGAATATATAAAAGAATCTTTCATTAAGATTTCAGAACATCTATTCACAGACTTTAAAAACAAGAGTGAAATTGTGCAGAAAATCAGGGATATGCCCCTCTCTGCAAAGACAGAATCATAAAAATGGCAGAAGACATCACAAGACAGCAAATTAAAGACATCAATTCAGCTGTGGCCTACTCGATTGCCTGTGACGAGTCTAAAGACAAAGGTGATATTGAACAAATAGCGCTGTTCTGCCAGTATGTAAGCTCTGCCGGGCCACAGGAAGAAATGATTGAGTTGATACCTCTAAAAGGCCAAACACGTGGGGAGGACATCTGTGAGGCTGTCTTGAATTGTTTAAGAGCCAAAGGAATAAAGACCACGCACCTGGGGTCAGTAGCTACTGATGGGGCACCAAGTATGACAGGAGCGCACAAGGGATTTGTGGCTTTACTGAAGAAGTTGCTGGACAGAAAGCTGCTGACTTTTCACTGTATCTTGCACCAAGAGGCACTGTGCGCTCAAACATTTCCGCCGGAATGCACAGAAGTAATGGATGTTGTCATTCAGATCGTCAATAAAATAATGGCAAAAAGTTTAAATCACCGTCAATTCCGTTTGTTACTGGACGAGCTGGAAAGCGCATATTCTGATCTCCTGCTGCACAACAAAGTCCAGTGGCTGTCAAGAGGGGAGGTGCTGAAACGCTTTGTCGCGTGTCTGGAAGAAGTGAAAACTTTCCTGGGCAGCAAAGGGCTCACCCTTCCTGAGCTGGAACAGCCAGAGTGGCTGGAAAAGCTACACTTCATGGTAGACATGACAGCGCACCTGAACACGCTGAACACAGCTCTTCAGGGGAAAGGGGAAAGGACACACAGCCCTGCACATGTTGGAGGATGTTTTGGCATTCGAGCGCAAGTTGACAGTGCTTGCCAGAGATTTATAGAAAGGCACATTGTCTCACTTCCCCATTTTGAGAGAGTTCAAACAAGCTCACGACATGATAAATTCGGAGTATTTACATTCTGCAATCATCGCAATGCAAACATCGTTTGAGAAATGCTTCTGTGAGTTGAGAGAGGAAAAAAACACATTATCCTTCCCAGTCAATCCCCTAAGCATCGATCCATCCCTACTGAATACCACTGCATTGGCAGGTGTGAGTCAACCTGATCTTGAGATGGAACTGGCCGACATAGCCAACAAAGACATATGGGTGTCCAAGTTTAGACGCTTGACAGCAGACCTTGAAGATGTTGCCCTTCAGAAGGCCGTTCTTGCTCAGAATCACAAATGGAGTGATATTGAAAACCTCCGCAAACCGGACAAACTTGTGTTCGAAACATGGAATGCTATCCCCGACATTTATGTAAACATTAAAAAGTATGCGCTTGGAGTCCTGTCGATCTTTGGATTCACACATGTATGTGAGCAGGTGTTCTCCAACATGAACTTTATTAAAAACAAACATCGCGCACGCCTCACAGATGACAGCTTGTGATCCTGTGTAAAGATGAAGGTGACGTCATACAGCCCTGATGTGCAGACGCTGTGCGCTGAGGTCCAGGAGCAGAAATCCCATTAACCAAGTATGATAAATATTTTAATTGCCTATTATTTTACGTATATTCATATTTTTTCATTTTTCAGTGAAATAGTCCTTTTATTTTTCAGGTTGACAGCTGGCTGGCGTTATTTTTGGTTTGCTGCTGGCGGACAATTTAAGTTCGGCGTTTTTCATAAATACAAGAAGGACTCAAATAGACATTGAGTATTTTACTTAAAAGTAACCTTCAACCAAACGTCTTTTTTTTGGAGTTCAAAATGTTTTTGTTGCATGCAGAAATGTAATTTTGTTTTCTCTGCAGGAGTTCATCGATTTCATAAATGCAACACATTATAGTTTGTTCATACATAGCATAAAGGCAAAAAAAAACGTTGTATGCAGTGTTATTTCATTTTAAATGTCAAACGGGTTTTGTGGCTCCCAGTGTTTTCTGTGGGAAACGGGTCCAAATGGCTCTTTCAGTGGTAAAGGTTGCCGACCCATGAACTAGTGCATTCAAAAATGTTTTTCTGCACAACATTTTTATTGGTAAAAATCGTTTTTTTCATGATCTACGATTCTACTCCAAGAACTTTGAGTACTGCAGGGCTACTTCATCAGTGAGTTGCTTGTTGATCAGAGTAGCAGAACTGGTGTTGGGAGAGAAGCCCACCGGCCGGGACATCGAGAGAGGAGCCGACCTGGCTGCAGACTGTGTTGCTGCCCACTACTTGGAAGCGTCAGATTTGGTGCAACATAACTGTGGGAGATTGTCTTGGGCATTTCACTAGCGATCGCAAGACTCTGTTGGTCAGTGATAATGTAAGTGGCCGTAGGCCTGTTACCCTTGTCTGGTGGAGGGACAAATGACACAGGAGCTGTGTAGTTTTGGTTGTAGCGAGGACTAGGCCTCAAGCCTTGGGCTTGCCTGCTGCAGCTCGGGTGAGAAGAAGTGGAAATGCTACAGTGTCGTGTCCACACTTGGCTGGGGCCTGGCCTCCCCTGTTGGTTCTGTCCTCCCGTGTTCAAGCGGTGGAATGACAGGCTGCATTGCATGCATCTGTATGCTGCTGGGAGACCGTATCATCAATTGCCGGACATCATTGCTCAGGACTACACGTTTTGTTTCAAATGAATGTGTTCCTTTTTTCACTATTTTGAACTACATTACCCACTATTTTGAATGTTTTGCACTTTTAGTCCCAAAGGGACACTGTCTTGTTCAGCTGTATCTATGTATAGTTTGAATGATAATTAAACTTGATTTAATCTGTAATGCATAGTACTGAAGTTGCCTTTGCCTTCCTGTCAGTTTGAACCAGTCTAGCCATTCTCTCTGACCTTGGTCATTAACAAGGCGTTTCTACCCATAGAACTGTCACTCACTACAATTCTTTTTGAACCAATCTCTATAAGCTTTAGAGGCTTTTGTGCATAAAAGTTCAAGACCAGCAGTTTCAGTTACTCAAACCATCCTGTCCTGGCACCAACAACCATTCCAATGTCAGTCACTTGGATCACATTTTTTCCCCATTTTGACGCTTGGTCTGAACAACAACTGAACCATATGACCATGCCTGCATGCTTATTTTTACACCAAATTGCTGCCACAGGATTGGCTGATTAGATATTTGCATTAACAAGATGTGCGTGTGTACTTAATATAAGTGGCCATTGAGTGTATACTCAAGGAAAAACTATGCAAATATGCATGGCGGAAACATGCAGGTTACACTGATATGATTAATGAAGGAACAAATTCTAGCCTGGGCTCTGTAGTGCCAAATGGTCCATTTCTGTGCTGCTAATTTAATGTAATGCGCAAGTCAAAAGACTTGTGGTTATGCTGGTTCCCCTCCACTTTGTTCACAAGTACATACTCAGCTCTTTGTCATGGATGTCAAATGCTTCAGTGACCAAACCTCCAAGGCAGAACAATATGCCAAACTCAACTCCCTGTTGACATTTGTTTGTAAAGTGCATTCTACCAACACAACTGACAACAGCATAGCAAAAAACTGCAATTAATTTTGCTAAATTCAAAATAATTTCAGAATTATTATTCATCCATCTGTATGTTGGGCATGTTCTCTTCTCAGTACTATCATCAGGGAAAAAGTACAAGAGCATGAAGACCTACACTCAAATTTTAGTAACTTCTTCTCTGCCATCAGATTTCTGAATGGTCCTTGCCTCATTATTTCTCTTTCGCGCTATTTATTTAGTCATTGTAACTTACAGTAATTTTTATGTTTGACACTGCATCCCTGCCAAAAAACAAGTTTCATGATATATGTCAGTGATAATAAACCTGATTCTGATCCTTCATACCTCAGTTGTTCAGAGTTTTAAAAGAAACAAATCTTCCAAGAAATGCTTGGAAAATTTATTTAGAAGTTCAGATTTCAATTTGAATTACTATTTAAAAGTTATTTGTTGATGGACTAGAAAAAATTTGGAAAAAGGTTGGGCAGGAGGTACAGAAGCCTGAAATTCACCAGGTTCAAGAACACCTACTTCCCCTCAACCATTCAGTTTAGCAACACTATGACCACATTGCAATAACATGTAACTTTAGTTGTATTGTGTTTTCTTGTAAACATTGTATATAATGTACTTTTCTCATGAACGTGGTTTATATGATGTTATGTCCCTTGATGCTGCTGCAAGTTTTTCACTACACCTGCACACACATGCACTTGTGCATGTGACAATAAACTCCACTTTGATTTTGATGTTTGGAATCGCCAAATTGGAATGAACTGTGCGAGCAAAATCAAATCAAGCCCAAGGGGCTGGAGTGCTTTCAGGTGTGAAAGAAATCAAAAACTATATGAATTGGTCATGACAGCGAGATTAAAAGGTCTGTAGACAAAGCTTGAAGTTGAAAGTCTAGTTGAAGAAATAAAAAGAAATGATCAACTCCAAGGCAGCGAGTGAGAGGGAACTCTCAATTTTTATAGTTTATATTTTGTGGATGAGATTAGAAACACATGTCACTCTGAACAAACAAAGGAAAAGATATTAATAACCCAGTTGCATTTTTGTGACAACCCAACAACTTGTTGTCAACACATACACTGGCAGTTTTTAAAACTCCACTGAATAGTAACATCCAAGATGATTGGGGATACCTTTAAATTCTTCAGTTACTAACTTGTTGAATTAGTGAAATCATTTTGTTTTCACTCCTGGCCATTTCTGGCATCACCAAGCCTGACTGCTTGAACAACAGTGAGCAAAACAGTTCTGAATTGTCTTACAGCTCATTTATTGCCAACTATCAGTGACAAAAATCAATGCTTATTGAACACAAACAGATGCAAATAATGCTATTTTAGAACTGTTTGCTCTAAGCATGGTGTAGTGCAGTGGTCGCTGACTGGTTGATCTTTGAGACCTTCCCAGTAGATTCCGAAAAAAATGAAACATAAATACACAAATGCTGTTGTAATGTGAGCATTATAAAAATAAGTAACACTAATTAGGATAATGGCAATATAGCAATACTCCCGCTTTTGAAAGCTGCTTGTAAAGAGAGATTGTTTTCAGGTTGCGGGATTTTAGTGCCATTCTTTCTGCCCAGTGTGCATAGCTCCCCTGCCATGCACCGCGGTTTCAGCGTAGCTTGTGCTGCATCAAAGTGACCAATTACATTAGATAAGAGTACAGACTGTTGCAAACATCAATATACGGCACTTGCTGGTGATATCCTGCAAGGTAGGTAGCTAACACGGCGGAGGCTCCACGAAAGAAGATGAAAACGTACAAATTCCATCCAGAATGGGAAGGGGAATTTCTATTTACCTTGGTGAAAGACAAGTGTGTATGTATGCTGTGCCACCAAACACAAGCACTGACTAAAAGAGGGAATCTGGAGCAGCACCACAACACCAACCACCAGAAATTTAAAGGCACCCACCCCACAGAAAGTGCAATCCATGCCAGAAAAGTTGAGGAGCAGAAATCGAGGTTGAAGGCCCAGCAATTGTTTTTCATAAAATATGCTGCTCAAAATAAGGCCGCTATTGAAGCATCATTTCATGTAAGTCACCTTTTGGCTAAACCGGGGGTCGGCAACCTGCGGCTCCCGAGCCATTTGTGGCTCTTTCACCTCTGTGCTGCGGCTCCCTGTGGCTTTGGGAAATAATTGGTCAGTATTTAATTAAAATGTATTTTATGTTAGTTTGTTAGCTTTTGAAATGTAATTATGGTGATCTTGTACAACCTAAGTGTAGCGACACATTTCCTGCCACATCCGAAACGGCTCACAATTAGCCAGCATTCCGGCTAAGGGAGATAGCCTACGGGGGTTTGTGAGTATGCGTCTTTTGCAGCATCTGCGTCCATGGGGGCTGGGTTGAGGGAGGCTTAAAAGCAAGGCTGTTTAGTTCGAATAAAGCTATCTTTGACTGCAGTTTACTGACACCGCTACAACGTGTTTTTATCGCTGGCTGTCCAGACGGAAGGTGCTGAAACGCTTTGTCGCGTGTCTGGAAGAAGTGAAAACTTTCCTGGGCAGCAAAGGGCTCACCTTTCCTGAGCTGGAACAGCCAGAGTGGCTGGAAAAGCTACACTTCATGGTAGACATGACAGCGCACCTGAACACGCTGAACACAGCTCTTCAGGGGAAAGGACGTACAGCCCTGCACATGTTGGAGGATGTTTTGGCATTCGAGCGCAAGTTGACAGTGCTTGCCAGAGATTTACAGAAAGGCACTTTGTCTCACTTCCCCAATTTGAGAGAGTTCAAACAAGGTCACGACATGATAATTTCGGAGTATTTACATTCTGCAATCATCGCAATGCAAACATCGTTTGGGAAACGCTTCTGTGAGTTCAGAGAGGAAAAAAACACATTATCCTTCCCGGTCACTCCCTTAAGCATCGATCCTTCCCTACTGAATACGACTGCATTGGCAGGTGTGAGTCAACCTGATCTTGAGATGGAACTGGCCGACATAGCCGACAAAGACATATGGGTGTCCAAGTTTAGACGCTTGACAGCAGACCTTGAAGATGTTGCCCGTCAGAAGGCCGTTCTTGCTCAGAAACACAAATGGAGTGATATTGAAAACCTCACAGATGACAGCTTGCGATCCTGTGTAAAGATGAAGGTGACGTCATACAGCCCTGATGTGCAGACGCTGTGCGCTGAGGTCCAGGAGCAGAAATCCCATTAACCAAGTATGATAAATATTTTAATTGCCTATTATTTTACTTATATTCATATTTTTTCATTGTTCAGTGAAATAGTCCTTTCATTTTTCAGGATGACAGCTGGCTGACATTATTTTTGGTTTGCTGCTGGCGGAAAATTTAAGTTCGGCGTTTTTCATAAATACAAGAAGGACTCAAATAGACATTGAATATTTTACTTAAAAGTAACTTTCAACCCAACGTCTTTTTTTCGGAGTTCAAAATGTTTTTGTTGCATGCAGAAATGTAATTTCGTTTTCTCTGCAGGAGCTCATCAATTTCATAAATGCAACACATTATAGTTTGTTTATACATAGCATAAAGGCAAAAAAAACGTTGTATGCAGTGTTATTTCATTTTAAATGTCAAACGGGTTTTGCGGCTCCCAGTGTTTTCTTTTCTGTGGGAAACGGGTCCAAGTGGCTCTTTCAGTGGTAAAGGTTGCTGACCCCTGGGCTAAACACAAGAAGCCTTTTACAGATGGCAATTTATTCAAGGAAGCAATGGCCAATGGCCATCACCACAGAGACTGTTTTTAGTGGCTTTAAAAACAAAAACGACATCACAACCACAATAGATAATATACCGCTTGGCCCTGCAACAGTGACAAGGAGGGTAGAGTCACTGTCAGAGGAAGTGGATCGACAAGTGTTAAAGGACTTGTCACTCTGTGAATATTTTTTGCGATAGTTCGATGAATCCCTGGATGTAATGCAAAAAACTCAGCTTGTTGTATTTGTCAGATTGGCTTTCCAGGATTTTACAGCAAAGGAGGACTTCCTCACTCTTTTGCAATTAAAGGAGAGACCAAGAGGTGAGGATATTTACAATGAGTTTAAAAAATATCTATGAACATGACATCCCCATTCATAAACTGGTGGCAATTACTATTTGGGGAGTTAAACGTCCTGAAAGATATTGCTGCATTTATTTCAAACTCATTTCTGCCAATCAATATAGAACAGATATATTTGCAGCCAAATTCCAGCAAGTATTTGGTGTGCCAAGTGATATTGAAATGGAAATAATAGATCTGCAAAATGACATTGAGTTTAAAGCAAGGTCAAGGGACGGTGACCTTTGGGGGCTTGTCAGTAGGGAGAAGCTTCCTCATCTCACCACATGTGCACTAAAAGTCAGTGCCTACTTCGGGTCAACTTATCTGTGTGAAACTGCATTTTCACAGATGAAAATTACTAAATCTAAGTACAGGAGCTGTCTTACTGACAGACACCTCACAGACTATCTCAGACAGGCTGTCTGTAGTTATGAGCCAAATTTCAGGGAACTAGCAGAAAGTATTCAGCCCCAGTCATCTCACTGAGTGCAGCAAACGATTCTATTTATTTATTTATTTATCTATTTATTTATTTATTTATTTATTTTTCACGTTGAAATAAAATTAAATAATGAAACTTGGGTGTGAAGTATTGTAATATTATTTAAAGAAAGACAGCTGTGGCCTGTTTGATAGGCGAGTTATAGTGTTTTCTTGTTTGAATTAATTTGAAAGTTTGACAAAAGCATTTCATATAATTCAAATACAATTAGCTCAAATAAAAGGCCTCAAATTGGAAGTACAATCTAAGCTGTTTTCTCTCTAAATGGTTTAGTAGGTAGATCTTGCCTTTCGCTAAAGTCGAGGTAGGAGATCTTGGGCTTAACAAGGTTGGTGACCACTAGTGTAGTGTCTGATGGCCACACAGTATACTTGACTGACACTAGGGTGAAACGGTTCGGCAACAGACTGTGCAGCATACTGTCCCTAATAAACAAAGGGAATCCTGACTATTTTCTCGATTACAAGAGGAAACCTGCAGATGCTGGAAATTCAAGCAACACACACAAAATGCTGGTGGAACGCAGCAGGCCAGGCAGCATCTATAGGAAGAAGTACAGTTGACGTTTCGGGCTGAGACCCTTCGTCAGGATTTACTGAAAGAAAAGATAGTAAGAGATTTGAAAGTGGGAGAAGGAGGGGAAAATCCAAAATGATAGAAGATCGGAGGGGGAGGGGTGAAGCTAAGAGCTGGAAAGGTGATTGACAAAAGGGATACAGAGCTGGAGGAGAGAGAGAATCATGGGACAGGAGGCCTAGGGAGAAAGGGGGCAGGGGAGCACCAGAGGGAGATAGATCAGGAAGGAGTGATGGTGAGAGGGGCAGAGAGAGAGAGAAGGGGGGAATAAATAAAGGATGGGGTAAGAAGGGGAGGAGGGGCATTAATGGAAGTTAGAGAAATCAATGTTCATGCCACACACAAACTGCTGGAGGAACTTAGCCTTGTAAGCGGAACAAGTGCTACACCTGCCCTTACACTTCCTCTCTCACACCATTCAGGGCCCTAGACAGTCCTTCCAGGTGAGGCGACACTTCACCTGTGAGTCGGCTGGTGTGGTATACTGCGTCCGGTGCTCCCAGTGTGACCTTCTATATATTGGTGAGACCCGATGCAGACTGGGAGACCGTTTCGCTGAACACCTACGCTCAGTCCCCCAGAGAAAGCAGGATCTCCCAGTGGCCACACATTTTAATTCCACATCCCATCCCATTTTGATATGTCTATCCATGGCCTCCTCTACTGTCAAGATGAAGCCACACTCAGGTTGGAGGAACAACACCTTATATTCCGTCTGGGTAGACTCCAACCTGACGGCATGAACATAAACTTCTCTAACTTCCGTTAATGCCTCTCCTCCCCTTCTTACTCCATCCCTTATTTATTTACCTATTTATTTATTATTTCCCCCCTTTTCTCTCTCTGCCCCTCTCACAATCACTCCTTCCTGTTCTCCATCTCCCTCTGGTGCTTCCCTTCCCCTTTCTTTCTCCCAAGGCCTCCCGTCTCATGATCCTCTCTCTCCTCCAGCTCTGTATCCATTTTGTCAATCACCTTTCCAGCTCTTAGCTTCACCCACCCCTTCCTGTTTTCTCCTATCATTTTGGATTTCCCCCTCCCCCTCTCAAATTTCTTACTATCTCTTCGTTTAGTTAGTCCTGACAAAGGGTCTTGGCCTGAAACGTCGACTGTACTTCTTTCTATAGATGCTGCCTGGCCTGCTGCGTTCCCACCAGCATTTTGTGTGTGTTGCTTTATTTTCTCGATTAATTTTTTTTCTTTAAGAGTTACCCCAAATAAGCAGCTGTTCCAATTAACCAGAATCCACTGTACATAAATGGGGTAGAAGTCCAAAGTCATCATAAAGCAATTTATTAAAAATAGTAAAGCAAGTTAACAAACTCAGATAATGCAAATAATCAGCTGGATAACACTTAATTTAAGTATTAAAAATAAATTAGTACAGTAGGTACATTTTATCAGTCAAAAGTATAAACAAATTGGCACTGCCAGTAAAGAAATAATCACAAAATGGCTTGATAATCAGGCTGAACTCTAATCCAGACCAACAGCTGGTGCAGACATTAAGGAATGTTCTGATGATTTAGGGCTGTGCTCTAGTTACAAAACTGATGCCCAGTCATTTCACAGTAACTACATTTCTTTCCACTCATCTCTGATTGTTCTGCCTATACCACACACCTATAAGGAAACTTCCATCCTAATTTCTCTTACAAACACTTCATGTTCAGTTCCTAATAGGACCCAAAATAATCGGCATGGTCCCTACAAGAATTTCAATTTTTGTGGAACCTGTGGATTGCACATTAAGCCCCAACAATAATGTTGTTGTTCTGTGACACTGGAGCCTAGTACGCATGTAGTTCCTCACACCATGTCACTCTCTCTCTCTTTCACATAATCTCTCCTGATGTGTGATCCAGATAGGGAAGAAGACACAGCAGAGGACGGTGTTGGCACATGAGATTTACAACTCTGGCCCAATGAAGGATACCTGCAGTTTCTGGGATTTGGGACCTGCTCCTGTGATTAGACCTGGTGATGTTGGGATTTTACTCCCCTCAAACTGGGGATGATAGCAAAACAAAGCAGCATCATTCACCATTCCTCCAGTCCATTAGTCCTACATTCTAGCTTATTTTAATCCTTGCTGTAAAATAATAGCTGACAGCAAATGATTTTCAACAACAGATACAAGTCAATATTAATAGCAGGTATAAAAAGATTTTATTCCCAAGAAGTGTTTTTCCTCCCAACACTTGGGAGGAAAAACACCACCCTCCCAGCTTTTAAATGTCTGCTATTAATTACAAATACTACTTTTCTACAATCTCCTGCCCTGTTCACAATTTCACCTGCAATAATTTAACAATTTATGTTGAGCCTTATTTTGTTTTCCTTTTGTACCAATGACAATAACATAGCTGCATGTAAAATTTTAAGGACCAACTGGCCAAACCTATTCAAAGATATCCACTTCATTACTCTTCATGACAAATGCAATACTGCCCTAAATCCAGCCAATTTTAAAATGTTTTAATCTACATGTCCAGTAGTAATCCCTCAAGATTAAGCGGATTGCTCTATTTGACACAAATGTCAGATTTTTGAATATTATTGCAAAGAGCAACATCTGAATCTAGATGACCTGGCTTGCTTAACCATTCAGAACTGTATTTTCCGTCAATGTTCAAATAATTTCTCCCACGAGGCGGCGCGGCACGGCAGCAGCGGCCTTTCAGACCAGGTGTTACTTTAATTGAATTTTCTAATCTAAGTGTGATACACAATTTTCGATTAGGGTAAATGGATAACAGAGCAGCTATCTATCATCACCTTCACAAATAGCTGCTGGCAGAATTACGCAACCTCGGCTTGCTGAGGGGAATAGGCCTACATTCCTCGGACTCGCCTGATGCTGGTAGCGGGAGATGGAGACATCGTAAGAGATGCGCAAGGAAGCAGAAGCAAGGCAAGCGGGCAGGGATCCATGCCTGGCAAAAAGCGAAACCTAGCCGGCTGGCTCTCCCGTCCATTCTACTCTCCAATGTCTGCTCACTGGACAATAAATTGGACTACATCCGACTCCAACGAAATACTCAGCGGAGTACAGAGTCTGCTCTGCATGTCTTCACAGAGACATGGCTCATTGATGGGATTTCGGACGCTGCCATTTAACTGGATGGACTCACCTTGTTTCGTACGGACAGGGAAGCAACTCTCTCCGGTGAGACTTGCAGTGGTGATGTGTGTGTTTACATCAATACGGAATGGTGTAAGAACTCTGTGCTGGTTTCCAGACACCGTTCGTCGCTAGTAGAGTTTGTAGCAGTTCGATGCAGACCATTTTATTTGTCACGGGAATTCACCTCTGTTCTTATATTCAGTGTATACATTCCCCCTGGCGCTAACGCTAAGGAGGTGCTCTTCGAACTGTACGGGGCTATTAGTGAACTGCAGAACGCACATCCCGATGGACTGTTTATTGTCGCCGGTGATTTTAACCACGCAGACCTTAAGTCAGTGCTCCCCAAATTCCGTCAGTATGTGGACTTTGCAACGAGAGGGGAGAACGCGTTGGAGCTTACTTGATACAAACATCCCCGATGCATACTGGGCAGAGCACCACCCCCACCTCGGTTACTCAGACCACATCTCTGTTCTGCTAATCCCAGCATACAGACCACTGGTCAGGCGCTTCAGACCAGTTCAGAAGCAGGTGAAAACCTGGCCAGCAGGAGCCATCTTTGCTTTTCAAGACTGCTTTGAGCATACTGACTGGCACGTGTTCAGGGAAGCTGCAACTGATGGTGACTCTATAAACTGAGAGGAGTACACAGCATCAGTGACCAGCTACATCAGCAAGTGCATTGATGATGTTACTCTGTCCAAGACCATCACTATACGTACCAACCAGAAGCCATGGATGACCACGGAGGTGTGTGCGCTGCTGAGGACCCGCGACTCCACCTTCAGAGCAAGCGACAAGGCAGCTCTAACAACAGCAAGGGCCAAACTGTCCCGGGCCATCAGAGGGGCAAAGCATGCACACACCTAGTGAATCCACAGCCACTTCCAGGACAGCGGTGACACGCGGTGCATGCGGAAGGGTATCCAGGATATCACCAATTACAGGACAACATTACCTGACTGTGCAGGTGATGCCTCCCTCCCAGATGCGCTGAATGACTTTCCTTAGCTTTCACAAAAAGTAGAGATGCTGCTGGGCTTGCTTTGCTATGGAGCGTCCATCTCCCACCCCCCATCCTCATCACATTCTACACGGGTTGTATTGAGAGCATCCTGAGCAGCTGCATCACTGCCTGGTTCGGAAATTGCACCATCTCGGATCGCAAGACCCTGCAGTGGATAGTGAGGTCAGCTGAGAAGATCATCGGGGTCTCTCTTCCCGCCATCACGGACATTTACATTATACGCTGCATCTGCAAAGGAAACAGCATTATGAAGGACCCCATGCACCCCTCATACAATCTCTTCTCCCTCCTGCTGCCTGGGAAAAGGCTCCGAAGCATTCAGGCTCTCACAAGCAGACTATCTAACAGTTTCTTCCCCCAAGCTATCAGACTCTCAATTCCCGAAGCCTGGACTGACACCTTGCCCTACTGTCCTGTTTATTATTTATTGTAATGCCTGCACTGTTTTTGTGCACTTTATGCAGTCCAGTGTAGGTCTGTAGTCTAGTGTAGCTTTCTCTGTGTTTTTTTTTGTGTAGTTCAGTCTAGTTTTCGTACTGTGTCATGTAACACCATGGTCCTGAAAAATGTCTCATTTTTAATATGTACTGTACCAGCAGTTATGGTCGAAATGACAATAGAAGTGACTTGACTTGACTTGAATTAAAACTTCAATTTTAGAAAATGCTCAATGCTGAATGAACACATTTCATTGATAGCTCAAAGAGAATATATAAAACCGAGTATTGAAATAAGCCATTCGTTCATTTGCTATGTGCCATGTTATACGACATAGGTGATCATGGTCTTTGATTATTGATCCATGATTATTCTTGGCAAATTCTTCTACAGAAATGGTTTACCTTTGCCGCTTTCTGGACAGCATCTTTACCAAACAGGTGATGCATCTTCAAACCGAGTGCTTTGGCCAAGGTTTTGGTTATCTTCCCCAATATTTCCTACATGGCTCAGTATCAAATTTTATCTGATAATGCTCACCTAAAGTTTCCTTAGGGCATTTTAAAGCCTTAGTGCAAATCATCCATGCAAAAATGGCCACGTGTGTCTCTATGAGATGGACACTGCCAGTGGAACTGCACCACAGCAAACAATCATTTTGTCAGTGACAGAACTGAGAATATTTTACCAAAATATGGGCAGCACGCAATTTTCCAATGGGTACTGGACTAATGACTAAATGAAACCCAATTCTCAGATGATTAACTCTCCAGGAAAAAACCCTCCAAATCATGCTACAGTAGAATGATTTAAAACAGCTGAAAAATACCATGCCAATTCATTGACTTTCAAGTTAATGAATGGAATATTCAAGCTTTTCATGCCACTTACAGCTGTATTCCTCGATAAAAATCAATGCTAAGCTCCTCTTGATCCATCGCAGTTTATAAAAATAGTTAACAAATATTAAGTCAATTACCGGTGGAGCTGATAATGGATCAAGAATACTATCTTATAAAGGTAGAGGGAATAGATATATTAATAATTATTACTTTACATCTAACTTCAACAGGGAAGACAATGCTGTCAATCCAATTGAAAGGAGGAGATAGGTACAATCATAGAGAATTAAAATTTAGGAGAATATACTTAAGCATTCAAAGTAGAAACAGCACATAGTCCAGATGAAGCTGCTGAGGCAGGGACTAAAATTGTGGATGTCCAAGTCACAATATTCCAAACTTCTTCTGAATTTGTGGATAATACAAAAGAACTGGGTGAGTGCAAATCTACTTGCTAAACTCAAATAAAATACAACACGAGTTAAGCCTAACAATTAAAAAAATGCCTAAATTACTGGTGGAAAAACCATTAGAAAAAATAAATTTGGTCAAGTCTAACTAACATTTGGAAAAGAATGGCAAGTTAAATGAAAGTTAAAGACAAATAGTGCTTGATTAACTTGATCAAGTACTTTAAAGAGGTATTGTAAAATAGTGAAGAAGGTGTTACATAACTTTATTGAAAAAGGATGATTGTGTAAATTAAAAAATGACTGAAGGACAAAAATTGGATAGTTACAAAAGGCTTACATTTCTAACAGTGCATATTATGTCTTCGGATCATTCTGAAGCATTTTATAACCAATGAGGTACCCTATATTTTTTTTCCAATTTATGGAAGTGAGCTTTACTAGCAAGGTAGCTTGTAGTGGTCATCCTTTGTTGTCCTGAAGTACTGTCATCTTTCTGATGAAGATATGTCAGTGTTGTTAGGAATTAAGCACAGAGGATAAAGAAATGGCAATACATTTTCATGTTCAGATGGTATATGGGAATCGAACATGGCTTCCTTAAACCTGCTGCTCCTATTCAGGATACTTGATAACACTGTCCATAACACCTATAATCATTTTGCAGATAACAGGAATATGATAAGAGATGTAGTATAGTAGTAGGCCCTTCTCACTGAGTCCATATCAACTACTACTGACATTGTTATTAGCACCCCAGATCCTACCACCCACCTACAGATTAGGTAAATTTAGTGACCAATGAACCTGCAAATCTGCAGGTCTTTGGCATGTGGAAGGTAACTGGAGCAGCCAGACATTAGATGAACCTGGGTCTCTGGCAGCAATTCTACAAATTATTTAGTGCAAGCATAGCAAGTAGGTTTACTGGATATGTCCTGTTTTATGAGGAATAATTTCCAAATTATTATTTGGATGCTTGGATACTAACAATTCTGTAACAGCTTGGCAATTAGTATGTATTGCTTGAGCACATCTTCAACATTACAACAAAGAGGTTGTCTTGCTTGAAGTGCATTCACTATTGTAATAGAAGAGGAAAATGTTGTTCAAAAATCATTCATAATTTTGAATAAATGTGGAAAAACTGGTTTTCAGATAAGTATTAACCACAGCACAAGTTTAGATGTTTACCAACAAAACCAGAGAATCTGAATTAAACTTGAATTTGAAACATTTCTAAAAACAGGTCAGCTGTTGTGACTTGAAACCAAAGGGGCAATGAAATAAACTGAGCAGTTTGGAATTGGATAAACATTACAAGGGGGAAAACAAATTAGAAGACTAAAAGGAAAAGTTGTTGAATTGGATTAACTGCCTCAGCTAATTTGTCTTGCTGTAGTTTGACTTGTTATATTTTATATTTTAGAAGTACTATATAAATAAAATTGTTATGATCAGTCACAGGATCCCACGGAAGTTTGAAGTTGATCGTACTCAACTTCCACTAAAATGTGACCATTCTTCTAAAATATTTAATTGGATCTAAAGTGATTTAGATAGAGGTTGAGAAATGTACTGTAGAAATGCAAATACTGTGACTTGTGTATGTCCTGAACTGAACTTGCACATACTTTGTCTTTTGAAATCAAGGATGGAAAGCAGATTATAATACTCAAAGATTGTGGGAACAGTAATTATTTTGTATAATGTGGGGATCATTGACTTCCTACAGGGAAAAATATCAGGAACAAAATGATTGATGCACAATATTGCCCATACCTAGTAGGAAGTAATGCATTTCATGGAGCAGAGACAATGCAAGCTGGAGCAAAATTATAAGAACCTGTTGAATATATCTACAGTAAATTGCTGAATAACAACTTGTGGTTTCTTCCCTTCTGAATCCATTAATATATTAAAGAAATCGAAATAACTCTGCAGACAGTTTCAATGCATCATAATACTAAGATTTCATGGCTTACATGAGAATGACTAGGTTACATGGTCAGCACAACATTGTGGGCCGAATGGCCTGTAGCATGCTGTAGATATTCTATGTTCTAAAGAATACGTTAATCAGAATCAGGTTTAATATCACTGGTATATACTACTGTGCAAAAGTCACATACAAAAAATCTGTAAAGCAAAGCTGTTTAGAAAAGTAATGTTTTTAAATATTTAAAAAATTCTATAAAGAGCTGTAAACCATAAAAAAAGTCAAATCAGTATTTGGTGTGACCACCCTTTGCCTTTAAAATTGCATCAGTTCTCTTGTCGTGCAGTTTCATAAGAAAAAAATAGGTTGGTAAGTTGTTCCGAACATCTTGGGAGAACTTGGCACAGTTCTTCTGCAGCCTTTACCTATCCTGCTTGCTTCTGTCTCTCCTGGTAATCCCAGACAGTCTCGATAATGTTGAGACCAAGCTTTGCGGAGGTCATACCACCTGTTGCAGAACTCCTTTTTCTTCTTTCCCGTGAAGATAGTCCCATAATGACCCTAGCCATTGTTTTGAAGCAGAATGAAGGTGGGACCAATCAGACCAGATGGTATTACGTGATGGATGAGAATATGCATGTACCTCTTGGCATTGAGGATTCCATTAATTCTGATCAGATCACCTACTCCAAACCTGCAGGGGACATTCGCCATGCTTCACTTGGCTCCAGACACTCATCGATGTTGAGCTCTTTAGTTCTTCTACAGACTAACTGCCTATTTTGAGCTAAAACTTAAACATTTTAGAGTTCAGAGCACTTGTTGCCATTGTTCACCACAATAGTCCTTGTGTTTTTGTGCATAGGTGAGCCTCTTGCCTTTTTTTTACATTGGAGGAATGGCTCTTTGGCTGAAACTCATTCATGAGGACCACTTCTGAAAAGACTTCTTCAAACTGCAGAGGGGTGTCCTTGGATTTCTGTGGTTTTTGTTGAGTTTAGAGCTATAGCAGTGCTGGACTTGTTAGAAGGGATGTCATATTGACGTACATCTGCACTGTTTCCATGCCGATCACCATGTCCTCAACCTTGCCGGTTTCTTCGTGCTTCTTCAGAAGAGCTTGAACAGTACACCTTGCACGCCACAAAATTTCTGCTGCCCTGTAAGCAATCCTCCACCACCCTTGACTATGCCTACTTGGTTCTCACCACCAATGCTGTAAGCTTTAAGTCTCTGCCTATACAGTAGGCATAGAAGTACAGCCCAGTGATTGGACTTTCCAAGATATGGGTGTGGGGTGGATCATAAGTGTTCTTGATGGAGGTATAACCGTGGTCAAGTGTGTTGGCTTCTCTGGTTCCACAGGTAATATGTTGGTGGTAGTTGCTCAGAGACTGGCCTTGTAGAATGATAGGGAAGGCATCAGGGTGCAATGTATCCCGCCTACTGAATACGATGCTCTGCTCTTCTGGTGCTTGTCTGATGTGGCCTCAGGTGAAATGAACACTGCCACCAGGATGATGACAGAAAACTCCCTTGAAAAGGTAAAAAGCTAGACATTTGACTAAGATGTTCCAGGTCAGGTGAGGTCAATGCACCATAATGAGTTAATCATTAAATATACTTCACCTCCTCTATCTTTAAAAGGCTCAACTGACTCAGACATCATACAGTGAATGATGAAGCCACTGGGCTGCAGTGCTGTGTTGTAAATGTAAGCAATGTTTCCATGAAGCAAAGTACACACCATTGCCTGATGTCCCTCTGGTATTGCAATCTTGATCTGAGGTCTTCAATTTTATTTTCCATAGACTTTACATTTGCCAGTAGTATTGACTGGAATAAGGGTCTAAGGCCTTCACGTTTCAATTTTACTTGAAGACTGGCATGCTGTTCCCACTTAAAGGGGAACTACACTCGCTTCCAGAGTCTGCCATCCAAGGTCAACACAGGAATTAACAAAAACAAATGCATTAAGAAACCACAGCAAATGCGATATCAAAACAAATCTGAAGACTCTGGTTTGTATAGACAAGGAATCAATGACCTAAGCAAATGCATAGTGCAATGCATCCGAAATGTACCAAAAAACAGCAGAAATTGTATTGACACATGCACAGAATAATACATATTTTATATCTACCATATGACTGAAATTGCTAATTTTACCTTGATGATTCCCTGCTAAATTTCAAATACTTGTGATTTTTTTTTAACATTCAACCATGTTACCCACAACGGTATACAAGTTCAGTTGGTTATCTTCAAAGTTATTAAATATTTTGGTGACTATGATAAAAACAAATTGCTTTTATATTGGATTGGGAAGAATGTTAGTAAAGCTGAAGGTTTCCTTGACATTGGGAGCCAGAAGCAATTTACTGCTTCTAAATCCAAATAGTTTTGTGAATAATTTCTTATTAACCTGCTAAATCACATTAAACTTCCTTAGAAGGACATAATCTACTTAGAAAACTAGTTAATTATAAAGCAGGTCAGGTCAGTAATTCTACCTCCACATACTTGCTCCCCTAGGTAAAATGGATCATAGCTGGGATTGAGCTTTTCCTTTTAAAGCAGAACATTTTCAGGGACTGATTTTTTTTCATTTAGAATGATAAAAGGTGATTTTTCCATGCAAGACAAAAGGGAATTATTTTTGCTGATGTAACTCCTTGACAATAAATGTCAACTATCTCTCCAACAAAACCAAACCCCTTTCTGTCAGCTTTGTCTTAATATCCACAGCTGTTGCTCAATAAAAATGAAATTTCTCAATGAATAGAGGCAGCTTCCAATGCACCTGGCTGAGCTGTTGCTGCTGAGGCCTCTGTTGGAAGGAGTTGACTATGGATACTGCATCTAGCTTTCTAGATATGTAAGCCTGGACAGTAGATATGGAAAGCAAGTTGCTGCCCATGTAGCAAGCTCCCTCTCCACAAATCTGGTGAACCCAAAGAAATGGCAGACACTGATTCAGTTTGGTGTCAGCAGTATCGCAGGAGTTGCCCGTCAACATTGAACTCAATGTAGGACTGCCTTAGGGATATTTGTTATAAATATCCAAATAATTTTTTTCCTTTCAGCAGGTGAAAATAATTTACTGTTTGTCAGATGAGGTCTGGGATTTAAACAAAAAGTGTAATTTAAACCAGTGGCAGATATATACACAGAACTAGAAAAAACAAACATATGAAGTAAAAAGAACATATTAAGATACGGAAACTTGGTCAACACTGGAAAATAAATAAACCTGGTTTACAGTAAAGATTGAGAAAATGGTAGGAATGGAGGAATTTTAAAGATTGAGAATAAAGAAGCTTGGATGTCAGGAAGGAAGGAAGTAGACAGTGGGAATTTAATGGATAGAAAACAAATATATGTAACATTATGCTTTTAGAATACACATATTAGGCCAAGTTATAAATGTAGTAAAGGCAGATTTATTTTAGTGGGAATATTAAATTTCCTGAAATGTAGGGAATTTCTTGATGCATAGTAAAAAGGGTTCTACAGCAATAGGCCCCACTATAAGTTAGGGGGCATGGAAGCCCATGATTGATCAAGGTTCCAGACATGGTTAACGTCCTAACAGTACATTAGCTTTTATCTAATAATGACTATAACATGATTAAATTCAATTTAGTGTTTAAAATCATGGAAATCAATTATGAAAATAGATTTAGGTGAAGCTGACTTCAATGGAATGATAAAGACATTGTCAACAGTAAACAAGATAAAATGTGTAAATAGGTAAAATGACACAAGATCAAATGAAGGTATTTGTTAAAGAAATTGATGTACTCACATTATTTTCCCTAAGGAAAACAAAACACTAATAGGGATAACAGAACTAAAAGGAAAGCACACAAAACTGGAATTCCACACAGATTTTTGCTTCTGGGAGAGGTACAAATCAGCTACAAGAGTACGGAAAGAAATTTCCAAGCAATTTCAAAATCAATACACTGGATATAAAAATAGGCAACAGGAAATACTCTGCAGGCTGAGCAGCATTTGTATGAAGAAAAACAGAATGTTTTATCAGAACTGCAAAAACATAAAAGTAAAGTGATTTTCTAGTTTGAAAAATGTCAAAGGAGAGGTAAAGAAAACAATAAAGGATAAAGGTCTGTTATGGAATGGAGCACAAGAGAATTTAAAAATTCTAACAAAAAAAGTCCATTCAGTCATCATTGTTGTGCCAGCCTTAACAGGGATGACCAACCTATTCCCAATCTGTTGCACAATCTTCAGTCATGCAGGACATGATTTTTCAAATACAATTTTAATGCACTGAAGATTTCTACCTTTCCAACCTCCTTTTGGGGTGTTTATTTTCCTGCTTTGATTCTCTCCAGTTCATCTTCCAATTAATAAAAATCTAGGCTCTCTGCTATTTAAACTGGAATCAGGCAGCTCCTACCAGCGTTATCTGGGTTCTTCCTAATCACATGCAAGCATCCTCTCAGGTTTCTTGTTTCAGAGGAAACAAATCCAGCCTAAGCAATCTGCAAACCTGTTCCACATCTTTTTTCAGAGACTATGTTTACTTCCCATAACTTGGTGATTCAAGTGATACATTCATCAGATATAGCACTTCTAATGTTTTACTAGTAGAGATTGAATAATTCAAGCATGGAGATGCCAACTGAAAGAGTAGTAAAAGTGTAAATGGAAGAGGTACAGAAAGGCGGTGCTGGCCAGTGATGTAGTGGCGTAAGTTCCGTACTCTGAAGCGAATATTCCCTGGTCTGCCCCTTGCATGCTTTCCATCTGTGCTGGGTTGAGTGTCAAATTAGCAACTCGGCCTCGTAAGAAAAAAAAGCAGACAAATGTTAAGGAAACAGCAAAAAAATGCCGCCTGATGCACAACAAGGCACAAAAAGGAACAACAACAGAGATGATGAGTGAAATGTAACCAGAAATGGAGAGGATAATCAAAATGTACAATGGAACAAACAAACAACAGTGGAGTGCTGATCATCCGAAATTGTCAAATCCAGTATCAAGTCCTGAAAACTGTATCAGGTCAAATAAGAGGTGATGCTATTCCTTGGTATTGAACAGTATTGGAAGCTACCTGGAAGCTCATCTTTGCAGTCCAAAAAGAGTTGTTCAGTGAAGTAGTCAATCCATTCAATGTTTTTTTTAAAATTCATTTGTGGGGCTAGGAGCAATGAGCATGTATGTCAGTAGATTATGGGGAGGAATAGGAGAATGTCTGAAATCTCAAAATTAACATTTCCTAATTAGCAATAATGAAGAGTAAAATGACGAAGTATGAGAAGTATGCCAAATTGCAACACGCAAAGAGTTTCCATCTCAAAGGCTTTAAGAAAGAAGTGAGAACATTGGACAGTAATAGTTAAGTCACTTATAGCTTGCTCTCAACTGAGGAAGCATTTCTTTTATAGCGGGGTTCCAACCCGGGGTCCATAGACCGCTTGGTTAATGGTAGGAGTCCATGGCATAAAAAAGGCTGGGAACTCCTGTTTCAGATTATAAAACTAACTGGGTTTCATGTCACAATGGGACATCCATACCACCCAAGTTCAACTTACACTTGCATTATTTCAAATTTACTATATGTTCATGTGCTTTCTTTTTCTAGTTCTGTTTGTCACTCAACTATTTAAGAATAGTGAGGAAGAAACCAGAACATTACAGATCAATTATCCCAACTTCAATTATAGTAAAATTATTAAGAGTCAAATGACTGAATGGCTTGAAATTTGCCTACTAACCAAATAGAGAAAACATGGGTTTTCAGGAGATACCATTCCTGATCAATAAAGGCAAGAAAATTGTTTATTCGGATATCTAAAAATTATTCTATATTTTAAATAAAGAAACCATTAGCTAAAGCTTAAGCAATTAAAGGCAAATTATTGATCTGATTAAGGAAAAGCAGGAGACAGTTGGTCAGAAGGCTGGGTACGAACAGTGATGTTCTTCAGAAACCTATATAAAGCTACACGTAATGGCATGTATGAACAATATGATGTATAGCTTTCTAGTCCGGTTTATTTGTGTGAATGGCAGAGGTTCAATGGAATTATGATGATATAGACCAAAGTATTCAATTTACAAAGCTAATTGGTCAAATTTTCAATATAAACAATGTGAGAAGTAAAACAGAGAGAATGGATAATGTTTTAAATGGTGAAAATATTAAAGCACCAATAAGGAATAGGTGCAGATCATTAAAACAATAATAATAATTCTAAAGAACTGCGAAGTATAGGATTAAGAATGGTTTGATACAAGCTACTCTGGATCTCAAATCTTCGGAAGAATACACTGTCTGGTAATTTACAACTTGGGATGATTTCATTGAAGGTTTCAAGATATTGATAAGAATGTGTGAAGGCAATAAGAAGAATCTATTACTATTAGTTGAGAAGCTTGTACCAAAGGGCAGAATGATTTGTTAGTTAAGGAATATTGGACTAAAAAGCATTATCCAAAGTAAAAATGGAGGGCCAGATCTTTAAAGTATGAAGTTAGAAGTCACATTTGCATACAATGAGTGGTAAAAGTTTTGAACTGCAAATATTTGATGCTGAGTGCATGATTCATTGCACTCCCTTGAATACTGAAGACAATCTCTGGACTAAAACCTGCATTAAATTAATGGCATCTGATAAATTCATAACAGAATTTCCAACTCTGATGAAACAGAAAACCTGAAGGATTTAAGAATATATACATTTACCTAAATTACATGCAATACATTTTTGTTTTGACTAAAATGAAACTGCACGGCTACACACATGGCCAACCAATAATTTTAACAGGACAATATTGTTCTAAAGAATACAACAATAGAAACTTTCTATTGATGGATCTTCCAAACTGAATATCTAACATACCTTGTAAAAAGAATTTCTCAGAATAATATGTAACTGTCAATGTGTGCATCTGTCAAAAAGAGGCACTGTTTGCTAATATAAAACAGAAAACTATAGAAGTACTGAGGAGTATCTATGGAGAGAGAAAAGTTAACCTGAAATATTAACCTTGGCTTGTTTCCCTCTCCATGGATGCTCTTTACATCTATTGATTATTTCCAACAATTTATTTTTATTTCAGTTTTGTTTGGACAGAGCTTGTTAGCTTTTTCAGCTTTTCCTTCTCAATTCACCCATGAGAATAGCTGCCATGTTGTATCCAAATCAGATAAGAGTTAACACAAAGGTTGCAGATGTATTTGGTAACCGTTTCTGTCAGCTAATTATGATATGGCAATGTGGGAAGAATGAAGTGTGATCAGTGTAGGCTGAGTGCAAATACTTTATGGTTATTGTGGACTTGGTAGCCAAAGGTCCTGATTCCATGCCATGTAGATCTAAATGTTCCAAAAATATATATTGCATGCATTACCATATTTGTTTCCACAAAACTCAGTTGTTCAACTCCAAGATTTTAGCTCCACCAATTACTCCAACATTGATTGTTATGTCTTGACTGATTGCATCTCTTAACCTCATCATCAATAAGGACTAAAGATTCAGTAGCATTGGTTACAGGGGAGCCAACAATGAAGGGATCTGAGATGACATTCATGTCCATTCTCAGACTGATTAGGGATTAAATATGGTAATTTACTCAAACTCTAGTTGTCTTTCAGCCCCATAAACTCTTCAAATCCCTTCAGCAGATCATGTGCAACAACAATTTTTCTTTAAAGCAATTTTCTTCAAAGTGAATGCCGCAGCTCTTCATAGTGGCATCCTTGTATATTTAATGTATTTTGAACTTGCTTTCAAATGCAGTTAAAACGACTTTGGACATACAGCTTCAACCAATCTGATATGTTCATCAGATTAGCAGCCTATTTGTAGGATCAAACAGAAACAATGACTACAATTCACTGACTACAATAAGGTTTTTTGTAATAATGATTCCTTATCAAGAATGAAGAAATTTGAGGAGTACAGGTACAGAACTGATCCTATTCAATCCAACGTGGAAGAAGCTGCCATCATATGATCCAGTACACAAGCGTGAGAAAGATTGTTACCAGCTGCTGACATATGTCCACAACACAGTTGGCTGCACACCATTCAGTGAACTTCTCCACTGGAATGATTCACCT
Organism: Hypanus sabinus; assembly: GCF_030144855.1. Classification (NCBI taxonomy): domain Eukaryota; kingdom Metazoa; phylum Chordata; class Chondrichthyes; order Myliobatiformes; family Dasyatidae; genus Hypanus; species Hypanus sabinus. The sequence goes on along the minus strand of NC_082707.1, from coordinate 94,958,574 downwards.
CAGTGGTCAGCTGAAATCGTGAGTAGGCAGGCGCAGGTAGTTAAAGTTGATACACTGACAATACCTGTAAAGTATCAATTCTAAAGCACAAATATATTTTCACCTATTTATCAAGTTAGGGTGCTAATTTAGAAAAAAAAATCTCAGTTCTTGCTGTAAAGACACAATGGGATGCTTCAATCAGTAAATAAAGTTCTCTGATACTGCTGGGAGCTTTTACCTCAGGTGCGGTGGGGAGGGCATCCTGGCACTGCCAACTCAAACCAGGGTCCCCTTGGTGGGCGCCAATCGGGCCGGGAGCCCTTGGCCGCACGTGGCAGCCAGCTGGAGATGGCAGACCCGTCGTCGGCTTGATTTGAGCTTAACCAAAATGGGAGTTCCGAGCCCTCAATCTGCCAGGCAAGAGAACAGGGAACAGGAGAGAAAAAATACCCAGAGGAGCCACAGCCAATAAAACGCCAGCAGCTGCCTCTGCTCCTACCTGTAAACTGAAGTCTCGAATGTGAGCCATTTCCATCAGGGCCGGTACTGGTAGTCTCCGAGGGCAAGGACTGCAGCACAATGTCTACATAGAGGCCCAAGAGGACATCGCCGCCTCGAACCTCCGCAAAGCCCGTCAGCTCCTCACTGTTTGGGTCTCCAGCCCTCCTGTGCCCTCCGACTGCGCAAGCGCGCGCTCACCGCGGAGCTTGCCGGGAATCGGAGTTCTCCGGCTGGCTACGGATCGGCGTTTGCCGCTGACGGCTGTACAGAGAACGACAACTCCCGGCATGCACCGCAGTGGCGCGGAGATTCCGGCCTGAGTAGGCCGCCTCGACTGGCGTCACGACACACCCTCCTTCTCCGAATCCCTCTGGAGCAGGCTCTTGTCACTCCGGCAATGATGTAGCGGCATCTCCAAAGGGGGATTCTCAGCTGGGAACGACCTTTGACGTTGTTTAAACGTCGTGGATGGCTTCGCAAAGGAAATGTGTCGCCTAAACCCCAACCCCAGAGACGAACCCAATAGAATTATCCCAGCTCGACAGACAGGGATTTCAACAGCATGATCAACCAAGAGGGATCCCAGAGAAAGAATGGCACAGGTCTTCCAAACCCTGCAGGAAAAAAAAACACAGCAAAAAAAGTTTTTTTTCTGTGGGGTGTAGAAAGTGTGTGATGTTTGGAACCAGTTACAAAACCCAATCTAGAAGCACGGCTGGGATTACAAGCAATGGAACAATGTTAGTATAACTACCTAATAGAAAGTTGACAGGAATCAAAAATACAAAGCCCATGCAACACAGCCTCCCTGTTGAGGATATAAAATAACCCAGCGATTCAAATCCACAGGAGGAGGCTGTGAAAACCAATAGTAATACCAAGTTCACCAGGGGCCCAGTCCAGAAGAATGAAATAGGTGTGGTGGGATTAGCAAACCTGCAACAATAAGGATTCCAGAAAAACGGAACAGTGAGAGCTCAACAGAGATAGGTAATTGGAAGTCCCAATAAGGGTGTAAAGCCTAGAGAAAAATATAGAATAATATAGACCAGAAGGAATCTGAAACTCAAGGAATGTATGATACCCAGCCAAATCAGTGTATCTGAATCCTTCAGGGATAATGAAGTCAGAAAATGAACCCAGTAGCGTGTGCATATATGAGAAATGGACAAAGTCAGGAGGACTGATGGAATAAGGTCAGGCTCTTACATGAGAAACCAGTGAATGACAGACTCTGAGAATCACAGCACTATACAAAGCAACAACTAAATGTATTTGAAATTAGCAGAATACCTGTTCTTTTAAATTGCGGTCCAATATGTGTACTAATAATCATGCTGATTATTCATATGAGTGGTAATTATTACAATAGTAAATGGACAATTCACAGTAACAATAGACAGTGTCTTGAGTATTGGCTACTGCAGTATTTATTAGCAGTCAATATTACTTACTGATTTTACAGATCAATTCTTTGGTATTGTACTTCACAAAAGTTTGCATTTATTTATGTTCTCAGAGTGCTCGTGTTTTGCAACTTCAGCTGCATCTTCATTAAGACATATCAGACTGCAGATTTTAGAATCTGGAGGAACTTAGCATGTCAGGCAGCATCCATAGAGGGAAATGAACAGTTGAACTTTCAGTTGTGATGTGATGCTCCATCTTCATTATCTCCATCATATTAGCCTAACTGCCAGTTCAGGTGCACTCACACAGGATATAGTAAGCTGTCAGAAATATTTTTATAGGATGAAACTGAGCTTGAGGAGCTGAAAGAAGATTATACTTGAAGTGTTCCTCTGTGGAAAGTGGAGGTTAATGCCCCCAACCGGCAGCACCACCTGTAGTTGGGGAGGGTTGTGTCAGGGATGTAATGAGCTGAATCCACTGGTCTGTACCTTCTTACATTCCTGAGAATTCAAATTGCTATACCAGACAAGGAAGCAATCAGTCAGGATACTTCCAAGAGAGGAAGTTTGTGACAGATTGTGGAAAGCTGAATCACTTAATCTCCTAAAAAAAAATAAGGACTTCCTTGTGATTACATCTATATGCTGAGCCCAGGATTGACGGTTCAATATAACACCCAGGAATTTAAAGCTGTAGTTTCTCTCCACCGCTGATTCCCCGAATGTAGACTGATGCATGTGCATCATCCTTCCCCAATCAGTTCTTTACTTTTACTGATGTAGTGTGAGAAGTTGTTGTTGGGCACCATTCAACCAGTTGTCCTATGTTGTTTTTGTACACTGAGTCATCACCCCCATTGGTCAATTTGTATATAGCAGTGAAGCTATGCTTTGCCATTCAGTCCTGTGTGTATAGGGAATAGAGTAATGGGCTAAGCACACAGACTTGAGGCGCATCTGCGTTGATGGTCAGCAAGAGGATTAGCTTATTTATTACATGTGCATTAAAACGTTGAAACATACAGTGAAATGCATCTTTTTGCATCAATGACCAATACAGTCCAAGGATGTGCTGGGTAGCCTGCAAGTGCCTCCACACTTCCAGTGCCAACATAGCATGTCCACAATTTACTAATCCTAACCCTAACCTATATGTCTTTGGAACGTTGGAGGAAACTGGAGCACCTGAAGGAAATCCACATGCTCATGAGGAGGATGTATAAACTCCTTAAAGACAGCGATGGGAATTGAACCCTGATTGCTGTTGTTGTAAAGTGTTGCGCTAACTGTTACGCTACAGTGCCATTGTTGTTAGCGATCTTCACTGACTGAGGATTGATTCCAACAGCGCCCTATGTAATTTCTTGTTATTCCTCTCCACACCTTGTGGTGCATTGGGCAGCAATTGTCATTTCTTTAGCATTTGTTTTTTATGAGGCCAAGTTGCTAGCTCAACACTCAACCCTACACAGATGGAAAACATGCAAGGAGCCGACAAAATTCGAACCCAGGACTACTTGCCTCAAAGTCCGGTGCAGATGTCACTACAACCCCAGCTGGCTTTTTATGATTTCTAAAAGTACCCAGATCCTCTCTAATAAAGTCACCATAGTTTGTAATCCTTTGTTAGCTTTTGGTGATTTACATGCAAGACCACCAGGGTCTCCCCGAATCGTACACTTTCCAATCTCTCGTGATTTATTGCATATTTTTCATTAATGTTTTTTTTTCTAACAATGATCTGAAATTTGTCTACATCACATTCTGTCATGATCTTGTCCCTTCAATCAGCCTGTATATATCACTCCGAAAGGTTCCAATAGACTGCAATCAGTAAGGATAGGAATCCACAACTCCTCTATAATTATTCTAAAACTGGGGCTCCATGTGGTTGTGTCCTCAGCCCCTACCCTAGTCCCTGTACACTTATGACTGCTTGTCTAGATTCTGCTCTAACTCCATTGACTAGTTTGCAGATGATAACAGCAAAGTGGTCTGTATCTCAAATAATGATCAATTGGAGTACAGGGAACAAATAGGGAATTTACTAGTGTGGTGTTACGGCCACAATATTTCCCTTAATGTCAGCAAAGCAAAAGAGCTGGTTATTAACTTCAGGAAGATGGCAGTGCACATGCACCTGCCTGCATCAAAGGTGAGAGGGTTGAGAGCTTCAAGTTCCTAAGTCTGAACATCACCGATAAACTGTTCTAGTACTAGCATGTGGAGGCAACTGAGAAAGCTCATTCTGCCTCTACTTCCTTAGGAGGCTAAAGAAATTTGGCATGCCAACTCTTACCCATTTTTATCAATGGATCATTGAAAGCATCCTATTTGGATGCATATTGGCTTGGTATAGTAACTGCTCTGGATGTGACCACAAGAGACTGCAGAGTTGTGGACAGGGCTCAGCATAAAATGGAAACCTCCCCTCTATTGACTCTGACTGTACTTCTCACTGCCTTAGTAAAGCAGGCAGCATAATCAAGTCCCACTCATGCTAGTCATACTCTCTTCTACCCTTTCCCACAGGACAGAAGATTCAAAAGCCTGAAAGCTTGTACCACTAGGCTCAAGAATGGCTTTTACTGTTAAAAGACTCTTGAATGAGTCTGCAAACAGTGAAATAGAAGTGGGGAGTTTAAGACCGGAGGGCACAGCCTCAGAATATAAGAACATTCCTTTAGAACAGAGGTGAGCAGGAATTTCTTTAGCCGGATGTGGTGAATCTGTGGAATTCATTGCCACAGGTGGCTGTGTCATTTAGTATGTTTAAAGCAGAGGTTGATAGGTTCTTGATTAGTAAGGGTGTCTAAGGTTATGGGGAGAAGGCAGAAGAATGGGGTTGAGAGGGTTAATAAATCAGACATGATGGAATGACAGAGCAGACTCATTCGGCCGAATTCGGCTCCTGATTCTCTTGATCTGTATGAACGGTATGCGAGATAAGTTTTTCACTCTATCTTGTACGTGCGATAATAATAATCCAATTCTAATTCTCATATCTCATCCTGCCAGCCAGCTTTTGATTATTAAATGTAGATATACTATCAGCAAATTTGGATATTACACACTAGGACTACAGATCTAGCTTCTTGTTACTTTGGAGCAGAACATTGGTGTAGTTGGTAGAGCTGCTACTTCACAGCTCCAGTGAGCCAGGTACTATCCTGACTGCTGGAACTGTCTGTTGATTTTACACATTTTCCCTATGAATATATGGATTTCCTCCTTTATCCCAAAGACATGTACGTTGATTGATTAACTGGTTCCTGTATATTGCCCCTGCAGCGTAGTCAGTGGTAGAGTCTGGTGAAAGTGATGTAAAGATAATTGGTGTGGGCTAAAAGACCTGGTTCCATGGTGTATAACTCCATGTATCTATGTATAAAGTTGAAGCACTGTGGCACCCCACTGGTTTACACCTCCTAACCCAAAAGTGTTTTGCCCACTAACCAGTACCCAGTATATAATCTACAATTCTATGTGTGCTAATATAAAAATAAAAAAATACTGATAAAGAGTCTTCAGCCTGAGATGTTAATTTGTAAAGTGTATATTTTTGATTTTTCATCACTTGTTGAATTTTGACTTTTGTTTAATAATCTCTTGTGTGGCATCGTATCAAAGTCTAATTTCTTTCCATACTCATTGGCTTTCCTCTTATCCACTCAGTTGGCTACATTAAAAAAGCTTGTTCAGGTTTGTCAAATACGATTTCTTATTCATTAATCCATGCCAACTCTACCCAATCCTACATTATTTTTACTTGTGCTTTTCAAATCTTTGTAATAATACATCTTGTGTCTTCAGTGCTTTTTGTATTGTTCCAGATTAAAGCATCTGCAGCCTCTTGTGTCTCCAAAGATGCAGCCTGACCCGTTGAGTTCCTCTAGTGCTTTTTGTGTTTTTGTGTTGTAATAATAAATCTAATACTTTCACTGCTACTCATGTTAGGTTGGCATTGGAGGAAGTCCATAGGAGGTTTATGAGAATGATCCCATAATGAAGGGGTTAATGTATGAGGAGTCTTTGATGGTTCTGGCTCTGGGTCTGTACTCACAGGAGTTTAGAAGAATGGAGTGGGGGAGGTTCTCATTAAAGCCTATCGAATATTGAAAGGCCTTAATAGCATGGACATGGAAAAGATGCTTCTCATGGTGGGAAGTCTGGGACCAAAGGGCACAGCTTCAGAATACAAGGACATCCCTATAGAATAGAGATGAGGAGGAATTTCTTGAACTAAAGGGCAACAAATTTGTAGAATTTATTGCCACATATGGCTGCGGAGACCAAGTCATTGGGTATTCTGGTTCCAGCAAGATGGTGGTGCATTTGATCACAGCGACTTCTATGGGGTTAACAAGAGGTGCTATTGTCCTTTTTAAATGTATCTTTTATGTTTGCAAGATCCTGCAAGACATTAAGAACAAAGTACTGCATGTCTACTCCATCAGCAAGTTGCCTGTTGGAGGAGGAAATGAAGGATCTGTGCATGGTGCCTCTGCTTGCATTGAAGAAGGCATACAGACTAATAGCGAGTATGTTCTTGGTTGCTTTTCTTGATATCGCAAGTCCCGTTTGGGCAATGTTAATGATGAATGCCACAAGTTCGGTTCACTGATGTTATTGAGGGTGAGCAGATTCGGATGGCGAGGGTGTTGTGTAGCCTTGGTCATAGCAAGGACTAGGCCTGAAGCTGGGTGTCGACTGTTTACATTTGCCAGGAGGGAGGAGTTGGAGCTGGTGCGCTACAGGAGGAGCGATGTGGGGTGGCATCCAGGCTGGAGTCTGTGCTGCCCCCCTGTGTTTGCTCGGCAGTAGATAAGCTGTATTGTGGTCGACTGCAGATTTCTGCAGCATTCATGGCTCAGGTCTGTACAATCTTTTTTTACTTGGTTGTGTTATACTGATATCTTTACGTGCTTGCTATCTTGTATGTATTATCTGCTATTTGTGCTTTGTGACTGTCAGCACTGTGTTTTGCACCTTAGCCCCGGAATAATGGTGTTGCATTTGTTTGTATTCATGTATGGTTGAACGATAATTAAACTGGAATAGAATATTTAAAGCAATAGTTGATAGGTTCTTGATTAGTAAAGATGTCAAATGTTATGGGAGAAATCAGGAGAATGGTGTTCAGAGAATGAATCAGCCATATGGAATGGCAGAGCGGACTTGATGGGCCCAATGGCCTAATTCTGCTTCAATGTCTTATGATTTTATGTTTTTAGTTCATAGTTCCCTGTCTTCTCTCTCCTAAATAATAACTTGCACCTTAAAGTTCCAACTCACATAGCTGTAAAGTCCTGGGACACTGGAACACAGATTATTTCTCTGTACTCTGGAATAGAGGAGCATGACCATTAGGTTAATCTCAGTATGAAAAGCACATCATCTCAGCATGTCCAGAATTACTTTCTACCACCTTCCTTCTCTTCTTCCTGCTGCAATGTGGACACAGGCCATGTCTTCAAGATGTCCAGGTTGTTGAGGATACAAAGATGGATGACAAAGCATGAGACCCTGAATACAAGACAATGTGCAGATTCCTACCTTGAGAACCTAGGTGGCACTGAGCATGGGCTTGCAGATTTCTATCAAGGTCAAGGACCCTGGTTGAGAGTAAGAAAAGCTGTGCTAATAGATAGTCTTTTAGCTCCAGGTGAGCATCCATTTTAATGGGTCAGTGACTGCAATGCAATAAGCTGCCTCATGGGTAACACATAGCTTCCTGGAAGAATGGTGTTGACAGGGAGGATTTATTTTATTAGGCTGGGAGAAACATCATGCACAATCTGTGTGCTCAGTTCATGAGGGACCTCTGTTTATCGTTCCTTCAAGAAGTCCACAATCTTGGAAGATCCTTCTACCTATGGCACTCCTGAGACTCCATGTATATAATGAGCAGTAAAGTCTAATAAATAACTTACATAAACCTCTGGAATGACATGAAAAGAGACTTCAGAATTCAGAGTGACAAAGGCTTTGATATTTACAGAATGCTGCAACTGGAGACTGATCTCTTTCATAACCAACTTAGGTTTTAGGCTCCTGGTCCATTCCTCTTTGGAAAGTTGCAGTTAGGAGTGTGGCTCCTGGAAGATTGGAAATATCTACTAGGGACTTCCCATCTAGAGCCTTTTCCCCTCTCCTATGAGGTGGTGAGTATCTGGTGGACTGAATGATTTCATTCTGATATGACACACAGTGCATGAGGCCAAAAGTTATCACTAGCTTTCTAGTTGCAGCGGAGTAGTTCAAACATACCTCTGTGGCTGGAGCTACATGGCAGATCTCAGTTACTACCAGCTTGGAGAATTTTAACTCATTACTCAGTAATTTGGATGTATAGCCGGAGTAGGTCCTCCCTTCAGACCCTTTCATCCTGTTTACGGTCACGCTTGGAAACACAGTAGAACCCAATCAAATGATTTATTTTTGAACAAAATGTGCTATTACCTCAGATTTCTGAACTCATGGAAGAAAATTATCAAAAAAGGTGCATCACCAATCCAACACCCGACAAGCACGTCAGTAATTGAGAAATTATTGCAAATCCTAATGAAGGATCATCCATTACTTGGCCTGATCTATGCAATGTCCCCATCATTTTCTGTTACTAATATTTAAGTAATTTAGAATGCTTTATGGAATATGTGGAGGAGCCTCTTTATGTTGTCAGAGCAGTTTTCCAAAAGACAGCTACTGGAATATGTTAGCTCTGTTAACAAGACTCAGGTTAACAGAACAAACATCAAGGTAGAAGTTTTGGAGCCCAGATAATGCCAACTGTTTGCTTTGCATACTCTTAAGCTGAGTGGATTTGACAAGTTGTATGTGGTATACCAGGATTTTGCAATTGTGATTCATGGTGGAAACTTCAGCCAAATTGGCTTTCACAGTATGCTGGAAGAACTCAGCAAGTCAGGCAGTATCTAGGAGGGGAATAAACATCAGCTGTTTATTCGCCTCCACAGATGCTGCCTGACTTGCTGATATCCTCCAGCATTTTGTGTGTATTGCTCAAGATTTCCAGCATCTGCAGAATCTCTTATGCTGATGGCTTCCATATTGCCTACAATTGGCACTGAACAACTTAATTTTACAGCCTGCCTTGTCCCAGTTGAGCTTGTGTCTCTTCTTTCAATACCTTAATTTACTTTGAATCCAAGGGTTAGCTGGGACTGTGTACTTTTTCTCCTTATCTAAGTAAGTTTATTCTGAGTTTACTTTAACTCAGTTCAACTTAAGTTGAAAAATTCTTCTTGTTATGAGGTCCCTATGATGATGAAGAATTCATCTCTAGCCTATTACCTATTTCCACAATTGTAAATATCTCAGATCAGATGGCCTTTGCATCATAAAGAAAAAGTTCCTGTTCATCCAATATCTTACCATAATTTTATTCTTTAATTTAAAGGTTTTCCTAAATTGTTATACTTGGGTGTGACGTTCATAATTGTAGTACAGTTCCTCTTTTCAATTCTCAAAATGTTATGCGATGAAATCTAGTTTGTTTCCTTACCCTATTACTTATACTTCAGGAGTCTCCCCATTACATCTAAAGTACATGCATTATGTTATAACTTAAAACTGCACCTTCTACTATTCAATGCCTTCATTTAACCTGCACACATTTGAAATACACCTACCAACTTCGGTGATTAACATAACAGGTATACGGCACTATGTTTATATTAAAAAGTTTGGATTCTTAGTATATTGCTGTAAGGATGTACAATAAGTCCCCATTAAATTTAATTACTTGGTTCATTGGGGTTCAGACTCAGTGTGTGGTCCAAGTGGAAATTTATGAGTCACTCACCAAAAATATAAAGACTATCATGGTTATGCAATTCACTAATTCCAGCTGGTTTCTTGCAGACCCAAGATGATGAGGCACAGCTTCTGCAGGTACTTAAGACTTAACTCTTCCACTGTGAATTATTCCACTGAAGGCTGGGAAATGTTGTAGGATATCCCTCTTTTCTCCTTCCCCTGGTCCAAAACCTATCCCTTCTTCTTTAACTCAGGCTAATTGATGTTTTGATAATGTCCTCTGACTATACCTGCACCCTTTGATGTGATATATTTCAGGAGTACAGAGTGGCACAGTAGTGTAGTGGCTGGCATTGCGCTTTACAGTACTGAAGACCCAGGTTCAATTCCTGCCGCTGTCTGTAAGTATTTTGTACTTTCTCCCTGTGACTGCATGGGTTTGCTCCAGGTGTTCTAGTTTCCTCCCACAGTCAATAGATATTAATTGGTAATTCTAAATTGTCCCATGATTAGGCTAGGGTTAAATTGAGGGTTGCAGGACTAATTGCCCCAATTAGTCGAAGTTATAAAGGTGTAAAAAAAGACAAACTATCATTTAACTGAATAACAAATTATGTATTTAAATAAAATACATAACAAATTAGAATGACCAAAACTACTACAGTACTGTAGTGATGTGCTACACACAGCGCTGAAATAACGACATGCAGTCGGTAAGTCATTTCAAGACTAGTTTATTCAAACTTTGTGGCGCTGGCATTTAATCCCTAGCGCTCGTGCTCTCTGGGCGGAAATGACGTCAGAGGTGCATTACCAAAGTCTAGCCCCGCGCGCTGGCTAATTGTGAGCCGGTTCGCCTGCGCAGAAAGTGGGTCGCCACATAACCCTCCCCCCCAGAACTGGCAATACACCCCCCAATGTCCACAGTCTGGATCAGCCTCTGTTTGGGAGGTCTGCCTCTGCACTGCGGTACCTGAACCTCGACTGGCTGTGCCGTCCACATGGGCTGGTTTGAGTCGGTCCACCGTGAAAACCTCCTCTTTCCCCCCAGTGTCCAGAACGTACGTGGACCCGTTGTTGTTGGTCACCTTGAACTGCCCCTCGTACGGCCGCTGTAGCGGTGCCCGGTGTCCGCCCCTTCGTACAAACACAAACTTACAGTTCTGCAGGTCTTTGGGTACATGGGTCGGGGTCCGTCCGTGCTGTGAAGTCAGTACGGGGGCCAGGTTGCCGAGCCTTTCGCATAGTCTGTCCAGGACTGCTGCGGGTTCCTCCTTTTGCCCCCTTGGGGCTGGTATGAACTCTCCTGGGACGGTCAGGGCGCGCCGTACACCAACTCGGCCGACGAGGCGTGCAGATCCTCTTTGGGCACTGTGCGAATTCCAAGCAGGACCCAGGGAAGGTCGTCCACCCAGTTAGGTCCACTCAGGCGGGCCATGAGAGCCGACTTCAAGTGATGGTGGAAGCGTTCCACTAGTCCGTTCGACTGTGGGCGGTAGGCTGTAGTGTGGTGTAGCTGCGTTCCCAGCAGGCTGGCCACACCACAGGCTGGAGGTGAACTGGGCACCTCTGTCGGAGGTAATGTGGGCTGGTACCCTGAAGCGTGCTACCCAGGTTACAATCAGTGCTCGGGCACAGGAATCGGCAGATGTGTCGGTGAGCGGGACCGCCTCTGGCCACCTTGTGAACCGGTCTACCATAGTTAGGAGGTACCGTGCTCCTTGGGACACTGGTAGGTGGCCCACGATATCCACATGAATGTGGTCGAACCTCCAGTGGGTGGGTTCGAACTGCTGTGGCAGGGCTTTAGTGTGCTGCTGCACCTTGGCTGTTTGGCATTGCGCGCACGTTCTGGCCCATTCACTGACCTGCTTGCGAATTCCGTGCCACACGAACTTGCTGGAGACCAGCCGGACGGTTGTCCTGATAGATCAGTGTGTCAAACCGTGTATGGAGTCGAAAACCTGCCGCCTCCAGGCTGCCAGGACGATGGGGCGAGGTTGGCCGGTAGCCACTTTGCACAGGAGGGTCCTCTCACCTGGGCCTACGAGAAAGTCCTGCAGCTGCAAACACGAGACTGCGGTCCTGTAGCTGGGCATCTTGTCGTCTGCCTGCTGCGCCTCCACCAGTGCTGCAGAGTCCACCCCCAGGGACAGGGCCTGGACAGCTGGTCTGGAGAGTGCGTCCACCATGATGTTGTCCTTTCCCGAGACATGCTGGATGTCTGTCGTGTACTCGGAGATGTACGACAAATGTCGCTGCTTGCGAGCCGACCAGGATTCGGACACCTTCATGAACGCGAAGGTCAACGGTTTGTGGTCAGTGAACGCGGTGAACGGCCTGCCTTCTAAGAAGTACCTGAAATGCTGGATTGCCAGATACAGTGCCTACAACTCCCAGTCGAAAGCACTGTACTTGAGTTCGGGTGGTTGTAGGTGCTTGCTGAAGAACACCAAGGTTTGCCAGTGCCCCTCAATGAGCTGCTCCATCACCCCACCGACTGCTGTGTCAGATGCGTCCACCATGAGGGCGGTCAGAACGACCGTTCTGGGGTGCACCAGCAACGCGGCATCTGCCAAGGCTTCCTTGGCTTTGACGAAAGCGGCTGTGGCCTCCTCGTCCCAAGTAATGTCCTTGCCTTTACCCAACATCAGGGTGTACAAAGGGCGCATGATACGGGCTGCTGAGGGGAGGAAATGGTGGTAGAAGTTCACCATACCAACGAACTCCTGTAGGCCTTTGACCGTGTTGAGCCGGGCAAAGTGGCGGATCGCATCTACCTTGGTGGGCAGAGGTGTGCCCTGTCTTTGGAAATCCTGTGGCCCAGGAAGTCGATGGTATTGAGACCGAACTGGCATTTGGCCAGGTTGATCGTGAGGCCGAAATTGCTCAGGCGGGAGAAGAGCGGGCGGAGGTGGGACAGATGCTCCTGGCGACTACTGCTGGCTATAAGGATGTCATCCAAATAGATGAACGCAAAGTCCAGGTCGCGTCCCACGGCATCCATTAGCCACTGGAATGTCGGTGCGGCATTCTTCAGGCCGAATGAGGTGATAGGTGCTGTTTTGGGGATGTCTTCAGGGTGCACCGGAAAAGTATTCCTGGATGAAGTCTACTTTGGAAAATATTCAGCAGGTTTGCTGCAAAGTCCTGTATGTGCGGCACGGGGTAGCGGTCTGGAGTGGTAGCCTAGTTCAGTCTGCGGTAGTTGCCGCATGGTCTCCAACCCCTAGCTGCTTTGGGCACCATGTGCAGGGGGGAGGCCCATGGGCTTTCAGACCTCCGTACGATCCCCAATTCCTCCACTCTCTTGAACTCCTCCTTCGCCAGGCAGAGGCTTTTCCGGGGGGAGCCTTCGTGCACGGGCGAGGAGGGTTGGTCCCTTGGTCGGGATGTGGTGCTGAACCCTGTGTCTGGGCATGGTTGCCATGAACTGTGGTGCCAGAATCGATGGAAAGTCCGCCAGGATTCTGGTGAATTCGTTGTCCGACAGTGTGATGGAGTCCAGGTGTGGGGCCAGCAACTTGGTTTCACCCAGGGAGAACATCTGGAAAGTCTCAGCATGTACCAGTCTTCTCCCTTGCAAGTCGACCAACAGGCTGTGAGCTCGCAAGAAGTCCGCCTGCGGGAGTGGTTGGGCCACAGCGGCCAGTGTGAAGTCCCACGTGAACCGGCTGGCGCCGAACTGCAGCTGCACTGTGCGGGTGCCATAGGTCCATATCGTGCTGCCGTTTGCAGCCCTCAGGGCGGGTCCTGGGTTCCTGTTGCTGGTGTCATACCCCATCGGGGGCAAGACGCTGATGTCTGCTCCAGTGTCGACTAAGAGTTTGTCCCAGATGTACAAGAGGCTGTACTGGTGGCCAGCCGCCATAGTCATTAGCGGCAGCTAGTCCTGGCCTTGGCCCTTGCAGGGCAGGCAACAATGGCGGGCTTTTATGCCCCACCGCTGGTGGTAGAAACACCACTGTTCACTGGCCTCCTCACTGATGCCTCTGTGTTGTGTGCCTGCCGGGCCTGGTCCGCTGTTGGGCATGTGGCCTGGTAATCTGACCAATGGATGCCACGCTTTCCCTCTTGGCTTTCCACAGCACGTCTGCCTGGGCCGCCACCTTCCGGGGGTCGCTGAAATCTTCATCAGCCAGCAGCAGATATATGTCCCCGGGCAGTTGCTCTAGGAACGCTTGCTCGAACATGAGGCAGGGCTTGTGTCCATCAGCCAGGGCCAGCATCTCATTCATCAATGCCGACAGCAGTCTGTCTCCCAAACCATCCAGGTGAAGCAGGCGGGCACCCCGCTCACGCCGTGAGAGGCCAAAGCTCCCAATGAGCAATGCTTTGAATGCTTCATATTTGCCTTCTTCCGGGGGTGACTGTATGAAATCCGCAACCTGGGCGGCCATCTCCTGGTCAAGGGCTCTCACCATGATATCTGCCGAATCTGGAACTGGGCTTCTGCTTGGCTAAACCAAACGCATGGTCGCAGCGTCCAGAAAGTCGGCAGTTTTAGCGAAACTGCATGAACAGATGAAGAGTCGGTCATCTTTGGTCCAAATCCCGTTGGACCGTCGGGGTCACCAATATAGCGATGTGCTACACACAGCGCTGAAATAACGACACGCAGTCGGTAAGTCATTTCGAGACTAGTTTATTCAAACTTCGCGGCGCTGGCATTTAATCCCTTGCGCCCGCCCTCTCTGGGCGGAAATGATATCAGGGGTGCATTACCAAAGTCTCCCCCCGCGCGCTGGCTATTTGTGAGCCGGTTTGCCTGCACAGAAAGTGGGTCACCACAGTACTATAAAACTGTGTATTAGTTCCTAATGGTTGTTGTCAGAGGAATTCATCCAGTGTATGGTGCCATGTTCATTTGATTGACAGTAAATTAACAAAATCAGTGCAGACACCTAGTGCAGATAGTAGACTACCTTTAAACAATACTTTTGACCATTGAATCCTGAAAATCAACGTTTTCATTGCAACATTCAAGAGGATTGTTGATACCTTCAAAATTTTCATAGTTTCTAACTTGTTGAAGTAGTGAAATCATTTCAGTTTCACTCCAGGTCATTTCTGGCATCTTCAAGCCTGAATGCTTGAAATCGCAGTGGATAAAACAGTTCTAAATTTTTTTACTGCTTTTTGAATGTAAGTACATGCAAGTGATGCTATGTTAAAACCGTTTGCTCTAATCACTGCATAGTATCTAACAACCACACGACTTTCATGTGACAGACACTAGTTAGAAACTGTTCAACAATTCTCCTATCCCAATTAATCAGCATAGTACCCCAAATAAACAAGGGTATCCTAGCTATTTTTTCAATTGTTTTTGTTCTTTAATAGTTGTCCAAAATAAGTGGCTGCCCTGATTAACCAATGGTACAATTAATTGGATCCACCGTATAACAGTAGTGGTTTCTAACAGGCATTGGAACATGGACTTTATACAGCTGCTCGAAACTTTCACATTTAACTTAATGGCAAATTCTTGATAACTCAGGGAAGGAAAAGTTTTCGAACACAATCATCATCCCAGAAAGAAATACTTAAGTGGATTGACCAGGTGGACAGATTGAAAGACAGCTGCATCTTCAAGTGTGCACTACATGGAGATAGTTCAAGCCAAAAACATGTGATAGCTCAAAGTTCAAAGATTCATAGTAAAAGCATTCAACATTGATTATGACAAAGGTAACATTAGCTAAAGGTAGAAGCAAATGGCAATGTAGGCTTTGGACCAGACAATCAGCAGCTATGCAGCTAGTATCACTAGCTTAGTAATCTAAACCATAAAACCAGTAATCAGCCTGCATTATTATTGGAGTACCCTTTCAGTTGCGGTAATTGTGGCAAACTCTCTTTCCAGAATTGGTTTACTTACTGATTGATTGAAATGATATCTCACCAAAGATTGGAATTTGAATATCCATCAGTTCACATAGATGGAAGCCTATTATAGACGTAAAGTCCTTATGAGAGTTTTTGGTGAGAAACACTTTGGACTCTTCTTCTATCTCCATCTGTAGGTTGGCCTCAGCTAGGTCCACTTTGCTGAAGTGTTTTCCTCCAGAAAGGTTTGCAAAGATATCCTCTATCCTGGGAAGATGGTATTGATCAACTTTCAGAACTGGGTTGATGCTGACCTCAGAATCACCACAGACCCTTGACTGGCCCATTCTTCTTGGCTACTGAGACCATTGGTTTTGCCCATGGGCTCCATCCAATCTTGCAAAGAACTCCTTCAGCCTCCACGTAATCTAGCTTACTGGTTATTTTGTCATGGTGGTCTAAGGAACTATATCGGCTTTGAATAACGTGTGTGGCATTTTCATTTAACACTATTTTACTCTTGATATGTTTGAGTTTTCCACTGCCATCCCTGAACACTGTTGTGGCATTATCCAGTACCTTTCTTAATTTACTTTTGGTTGTCTCTGTTGCAGGGGATGTGGCATGCAAATGGTGGATGGTTGTTCAAGTTGTAGTTGTCTCAGCCAATCATGGCCCCATTATGCAGGTCTTCCTGTTTTTCTACCACATACAAATCCAATGTAGTTTGTTGGTTGTTGTATTTCACTGTTATGAATGTAATTTCCACCAGTGTCATCCTTTATCCCATATAAGTTCTTAGTTGATCTCTGCAGACTTCAGTTCAGTATCTTTGAAATGCTGTTAAAACTCATTTTGTGGAGGGTCTGAAACAGCTGAGCCAGTGTCCAATTCCATTTTAATTAATTCGCCATTCACTTTTAGTGTCAGACATGTTGCTTGTCTCATGTTAGTTTTCACAATGTAAGTCTCAAGGCTACTCAGTCCTGTGACACTCTCATCATTATATTTTTCATTAACAGCATGCAGATTGGTGCTCTTTTTGAAACTGTAATGACTTTTTATCTTTTCTGTGCAGTACATTTATTTTTGTCTGCCTGACATGCTCGTTGTATGTGCCCTATTTTGTTGAATTTTCTGCAAGCTTCACTTTTAACCCTGCATTGGTCTGGTGTATATGACCCCTGCCATAATGGTAACAGAATTTGACAGGCTAGGCAGGTTTTCATTCATGCGTTGGAATTTTGTTCCTGCTCACTTTCATTCCTGACAGCAACTCAATTGGATCACTTCTGTTTCCATTGACACAGCTTTTTCAACTGCTCTTTTAAATGTAAGCTGTGGTTCAGTTAAGAGCTGTTTTTGAATGCTTTCTTGTAAAATTCAACAAATTAAACGACTTCTCAGTACATCAATGCTCAGACAAACTTTTCAATTCAGCCAAGTGCACTGAAATTGATTCCCCTTCCTTTTGATTCTGCTTATGAAACCTAAAGCATTCTTTAGTCAACAATGGTTTCAGTTCTAAACATTCTTGCATTACTTTAACGATATCAGCAAAGCTCATTTCGGCTGGTTTGGTTGGAGCAGTTAAACTAGGCAAGTTGTGAGCTTTCCCACCTAATGCGCTCAGAAAAATTGGTACTTGCTTTTGTCCATTTAAGTTGCTTCAAAATATGGCTCAATCCGCTCAGTATAAAATACCTAGTTATCTCTTGTGCAATCAAATGTATCTATCTTTCCGATGTAGCTAGCCATTTCTGCATTTTTTATTTATGAACCTGTGAGTTTGTCTATTTTCTGCTTTTTTATTACTTGAACATCTCTTCCTTTCTGAAGAACACATGCTGCGCTGTTTTTTACTTGATTGTTTCTCATTGTGCTTCTTTTAACTTGAATGTCTCACTGCACTTCAACAGGTAGGTAGT
This sequence comes from Hypanus sabinus, assembly GCF_030144855.1. Classification (NCBI taxonomy): domain Eukaryota; kingdom Metazoa; phylum Chordata; class Chondrichthyes; order Myliobatiformes; family Dasyatidae; genus Hypanus; species Hypanus sabinus. Next base: position 94,941,140 of record NC_082707.1, on the reverse strand, counting down.
CACTTTGGGTTCATTTAAAACTTCCTTGTTGCTACTGTTATGTTTTGTAACTTAAAAACATAAAAACTAATTGAAAGGAAACATGGAGCCAGAACAACTCGTGTGCATTCTTAGTTACATTTTTAGTGAGATGCCCACGTATGATGTGGTGTGATAATGTAAGCCTTCTCTTACTGTTAAATATAACCCATAATGAATTCATTAAGCAAACAAAAATGCAAATATTTATAAAACAATATATTTACAATATTACTCAAATATAACTGAAATATTAAATACACAAGATACAGTAACATACCTCTTCCATCATTTATGTTACCTTGGTTCTCAGAGTTTGAAAATTTTCAGTATGTGTCTTGTAGGTATCTGAGAAAAAGCTATGATGATGTCCAATGTCAAAGAATCTTTCCCACTTATTATATGAATATAGCCAGCTTCGTTTGTTTATTCGCTGTTTTGTTTGGATGTATTCATGGCTATTCATGTATGGTTGAATGATAATTAAACTTTAACTTGAACTATGTGGTGTCCTGGTTAAGATTTCTACTGCTATGTTGTAGGTATTTCATTTTTGCAGTTTTCTGTAAAAGCGGTATGTCCTGCTGTTTTAGTTTCGGCTAAAGATAAGGAGCCATGTTGTTCAAGTTAAGAATATTGGGTCAGCCAGTTAGGATGGTGGGATCAGGAAAAGGTTCTAGAGAGAGCTGGATGGAGGGATATTTGTGACGGTCAGTGGTCAGATTTGTGCTTTTCTTTGGCAGGAAATGTGGAGAGGAAAGGATCCAATCCAAAGGGGTGACCCTATTGCAAGGAATGCTTTGCGAGACAAAGGAGTCCATGGAGGGAAGTTCTGCCTGTAACTGGTGATGAAAATTTAGTGCCTTGAGTAAAACTGTACACCTGACCATTACAGACACAACATGAGCTCCAACATTGTGTGTACTGCTTTAATTGTAATGGGCCCTTTTATTTCTTTTTTCTTATTAACTATTTGATAAAGCTGAAATTGGTAAATATACTTCCTTTATAATTTTATGCTGGTGTACGATCTGTTATTTCTTGGTGACTAATAACTGTGTATGGGGAGAATTTACACAACATTCACTTAAATCAAGGTTCCTTTAATTGGAATTCCAATGTTCCCATTTGGTTGAAGCCCAAATCATACTGACGCTAGACATATATTGCTGATGCAAGATGGTTTTCTCACTGCTGAATCACGTGGCTGTTAGCAGAGTTAGCTAATGAGCCAAGTTTGTATACGAGCTCCCGTGAGATGGTTACAACTATATGCAACTGAATAGAAAAACATTGAAGGGAAGTAGGAAATATCTTTTTACATTTTGTATGAATGAAATTATCTGTTTCATATTAGCATCTCAAAGTATAACTCATGGTGACTCAAATTTCACCATGATAATTCTTGATGTTATCTTTAATGCAGTTACATCTGAGTTTGTGGTACCAGTTAAATTCAGACCTGCATCAGTAGTTAAGTTTGTTTTGTAGAGCATAGATGAAATTTGTGAAGGTCTGTGGCTTCAAGGATATGTTATCTACACCCAGAGAGATAGCACTGTATGTGATCAGGCACCAAGAGCAAATGAATCCTGTATATTTCTGAAGAAGATTGCTACTGTGCAAATAATGAAATGTGAACCAAAAAGTTTCCTTCTGTATTGCTCAACACCACACCTGATGATATGTTAATTCTCTGTCTCTATGTAGCTCAGGAAACCAGCTTGGTTGGCATGGATAAGTTGTGCTGAAGGGCTTGTTTCCAAGCTGTATAGCTCTAGCACTCTAAATGGAGTCTAACCTTCTGAATCGTATACATAAAGAGATACGTCATTGAAACTGGCCCTTTGGCCAACTGAGTCATTGATGACCATTAAACACTTATTTTCACTAACCTTAAATTATCAGCATTTTTTATTTTCCCCTGATGTTCATTAACTTTCCCCCAGACTCTACCACCCAGCTTCACACTAAGGTTAACTGCAGTGGCTAGTTAACTTACCAAACCATCTTCGTGATGTTGGAGGAAATGAACCCCTGGAAGAAATTCACACGGTCACAGAGTGAACAGATAACCTGTGCAGAGAAAACATTAGAGGCCAAGATTGATCTGGGTTTCTGGTGTTGTGATAACCACCCCACTGTGCTGTAATTTATATAGTTCATATATTTTCTGTTTACATTACCTAACATTTTCTCCAACAGCTAAAGTCCTTCTTTGAAACAGTGAACACCAAGCCAGTTGGCCTAACATCGACTGCCTTGAAAATGATTCATTCTTTATTAAGAAAGTCACAATAGAACACTTCAAACATAGTTTGTAAAATCAGGATAATAGTACGAAAGAGAAATTGTGCTTAGCAGGTTTATCAAAGTTCTATGAAGATTTAAATGCAAGCCAATATTGGTCAAAGGTGATAGATTTGGTAGGAAGACCAAAAAACAGAGTATCCTTTGAGTGGTGTGCAATCATTAAATGTCGATGCTCAGAGAGAGCTGAGTGACCTTTCACATAAAACAGGGAAAATTGAACAGTACAGCACAGTATAGGCGATGATTTCTGACCTTTTAACCTACTGTAATATGAATCTAACTGCAGCGTTCTTGCTTGGGTGTAATGAAACGCCGAATTAAATGCCGAGATAAACCGTAGTCAATGAAACAAGGTCGCAGTAAGATTAACCATTTACTGTTCACTCTTCACATTAACGTATGGTGAAAACTGTTGATAAAACAATATAAGATTGATACAGTATTTGTTCCCTTCTTGATATCACATTTACATTGTAAATACTTGTAAAAGTAAACTACAACTACATTGCATTAAAGTGCAGCATACAGTCAGTGTCGACCTACGCCATGGACCGCTTTAAATACACTTCAACACAAACTATCCGCAACTCTTTAACTAACGAAAACATAAACCTCATCGGCCGTCGTTACTTTTAACGGGATTGGCGTTAACATTTTAATTCAATATATCGATTATTAACTCAGAGCGTTGCTCTCACTGTGATTTCTAATGCTTACAAACAACTTCTTGCGTGGGTCTGCCTCGTGCGAGCCCCCGCCCTTGCGTTGATCCCAAACCGGTATTTTCCCTCAAGACGCGGCGAAACCAGATGTGACGTCATCGCATGCCGATATATTTTACAGGCAATGAATATACTTTAAACAATTCTAATTCTAACTAGAAAATACTAACAAATGAATTACTAAGCGAAAATATTATAAACTAAATAACTGCCATAAAGGCAACACACTAACTCTTCCCACCCCATAACCCTCTGCTTTTCTTTTATCCATATGCTTATCTGAGATTCTCTAGTGTGTCTGCCTCTACCACTATTCCTGACAGCACGATCCACTCACCTGCCACTGCTCCAGCTTTAAATCCACAAATGTTCCTGACTTCTGGTGTTCCAGCCGCAGACTCACACTGGGACATACCTACCTGCATTCTGGATGTCCAGAAGACAATGACTGATCTAGATGCCATACTATCTGGATTTCCATACCAAGGGAAGCCAGCTTTTCAGAGTTTAACTGTAACACTCTAACACACTTCTAATTCAGTTTTGTTTTAGATGTTATGCGATAATGTAAAACATTTTTTTTCAGTGAAGCTAGTTCATTCAAAGGGAGCCCTGGTGAGTTTAAATTATGCATGGGAATCAAATTCAGGTGTATTTCAAAGGAGCTTGCCAAAGAAGGCCCCAGTGATGCTAAAGGAAAATGGAAACCAGCCCTGGTGAATTTCAAAGTAATGCAAAGGAACATGGGCCCAGGTGTGTGTGCAGGAACCAGGGTCCTAGTGTACTAAAGACAGAACAATAATCAGGGCCCTGATGAGTCATATGTTGAACCATCAAGATTTCCAAAAGATACTATAACAGACTGTTTTTAGAAATCTACCATTAAATCATTGTAATGGTGTAGCAAGAGTCTGTTAGGAGGGTAAAATATACTGCTGGTTAATATTTATATTTTTATAAACAATATAACTTTTAGGAATGAAGGGTCTCAACCCGAAAATGCCGACTACTTACTCTTTTCTGGACATGCTACCTGACCTGCTGAGTTCCTCCAGCATTTTGTGTGTGGTGCTTTGGATTTCCAGCATCTGCAGATTTCCTCAGGTTTATAACTTTCATAGTCTAATGCATTTCTTTGAAGGAGCATCAGGATAGGGAAATTCATTTTGATTTCATCAACAGCAACTGGTACAGACAAGAAGGGCTGAATTGGCTTCCGTAAACAGATTCTGTGATTTGAGTATTTTTCTGAAGCAATCTTAATTCCTGAACAGTCAAATGAAAGTAAGAAATGTATAGAGAAAAAGGAGAGGCAGATGTATAGCAAACAATCTGTAGAAACAAAAGGATTATGACAGAGATATCCAATGATGAAAATTGCAGGAGGGGCGTACCAGGAAAGTAGCAACTCACAACCAACAGGAATTAGGATTTTAACAGCCCTATTGGTAGAAATGGAATTGTTTGAATCGGAAGTCCAATTTATTTGTGACCCATGTTTTCCATTGAAATGTGTATTTGATAATAGGGTAGATATAATTTTATATACCTCAGTTCAATCTCCATTTTTCCATATTACCTTTATAAAATACCAGGCCCTCTGAGCCAATGCCAACTCTTAGAACATTCCCCATAATTCCACTTCCCTCTAATGTCCTTGTTTAGAAGCTGTAAATGTAAATAATTATCCTTACCTCTGATGAAAGGTTTATTCATGAAGCTGCTAATTATCTTTGGAGCTTTGACAAGCCTGAGGATTTCCCACTGTATTGTACCGGAGCTGGGATGATTGACTGACGATCACCTCAGTTATCTTTCTATGCACAAGGTGTGTACTTCTCCATTGGATATCTATTCCTTAAGCCTATTGACCTCTTTTTTTTACCAGGGAAAGCATTCTCAATTTACCATTGGAAGTTTTTTGTCCATGTTTACATTAAGGCTTTAACAAGGTGAGGTCCTGTGAAACCAAAAGTAAAAAGGTGCCAGTTGACTACGTCCTAATACTTTGCTGATGATTCAGTATGGACTGATTAGGCAGTAATTAGTTGGATTTTATTTATCCCGCTGCTTGTATTGGTTATGGTATTGGAATTGGTTTATAATTGTTTCATGTACCAAGGTACAGTGAAAAGATGGTCTTGCATACTATGTACTCAGATCAATCCATCACATTGCACTGAGCTAAATAAAGCAAAACAATAACAATGCAGAATAAAGTGTAAAGCTACCAAAAATGTCCGTGTTCATTTTCAAGTTTTAATTGTCATTCAACCATACATGAATACCAATGAATACAACCAAATGAAACAGTGTTACTCTGGGGCCAAAATGCAAAATACAGCACCAAAAGTCATACACAGCATAAGGCACTTATAGTACATATAAGACAGCAGTAAGATACAGTCGCACATAAAAGTATAGTCCAAGTCCCTGAGTCCATGAACATTGCAACTGTCTACAGGTGAATACAATACAGCTTGTCTTCTGTGGAGTAAACACTGGGGGATAGCACTGACTCCAGCATGGAAGCTGTACCACACTGCCCCCAGCACTCTGGTGGAGCACCCGATTTCGATGCCTCCCTCTGGGTGGATACAAGCAGGTAACACTGTGGCTTTGGCCTAGTCCTCACTAAGACCAAGACCATGCAGCTCTCCTGCTGTTCTCCAATAAACCAATGTATTGGACATAGACCGTGAGACATAGGGGCAGAATAAGGTCACTTGGCCCATCGAGTCTGCTCCACCATTCAATCATGGCTGATCCCTTTTTTCCCTCCTCAGCCCCACTCCCCAGCCTTCTCCCCGTAACCTTTGATGCCATGTCCAATCAAGAAGCTATGAAGCTCTGAATTAAATACACTCAATGACCTGGTCTCCACAGCTGCCTGTGGTAATAAATTCCACAAATTCACCACCCTTTGGCTAAAGAAATTTCTTCACATCTCTGTTTTAAATGGATGCCCCTTTATCCCGAGGCTGTGTGCTCTGGTCCTTGACTGCCCCACTATGGGAAACATCCATTCCACATCTACTCTGTCTAGGCCTTTCAACATACGAAAGGTTTCAATGAATTCTTCTAAATTCCAGTGAGTACAGATCTAGAGCTGTTAAATGTTCCTTATATGATATCCATTTCATTCCTAGAATCATCCTTCTGAACCTCCTCTGAAACTTCTCTAATGCCAGAACACTTTTCTTAGATGAGGAGTCCAAAACTGTTCACAGTGTTCAAGGTGAGGCCTCACCAGGGCCTTATAAAGCCTCAGCATCACATCCCTGCTCTTGTATTCTAGACTTGCAGCATTCCACACCACCAATGTCCAACAGGGTCTTGCGATTACAAGAAGAATGACTAAGACTCGCTGTTATACTGCACACCTCCTTCACTCACCAATGCCTCTCTGACGCAAGCAGCATTATGGCCTGCAACAAGTCCAGCTCCTTCAGTTTCTCCACCAATGAACAACTCGTTGATGGGATAGACCTGCAGTACTTTAAGTTCTTAATATCCAGCAGTGTCTTGTGGTTGTAAAAAATATATTTTATAGGACGATAACACCTTTGGTTGTCCTTAAAGATGCCACTGCTTCTGAGTGCACTGTCATCTTACTGGTGCAGGTAAATAATAAAGTAGAAAATCATAACGACATAGATTATGAGGTCAAGAATTCATCTTATGGTACAAGGAGTCTGTTGTGCACTATTTTCTGCATTGGCAGCTGGATATCAATATAGCTACACTATAGGATCAGCTTGGATGGAGGCATGGCTTTTTCATTACAAGGCTGGGATCTTTTCTGCCCTTAGCCTGATTTGTATCCATTGCTTTCATATTTTTCTTGCTATCATGCAGAGTGATTCAAATTGTCTAAAGATTGTCTTCTGAATGTTGGGGGTGTTAAAAGGATAATGTGATGGGTCATTCACTCCACACTTCAGCCTAACAATTGTTGCATTTGTACAGGCCTTAAGACCAGTGGTGCTCCTGGAGCCGTTGCCTAACCTGAAGTTTAATTAGATTAGATGTGACTATGAAGCTTTGATTTGTTGGTTGTAGGATTGATTACTGCATGTTGGTCTTATTGTTTAGGGCACATGTAGTCCTGTGTTAGTGCTTTGCTAGACTTTCCTCATACTTCCCACCTGGCTTCATGGTTCTGTTGTCAACATTTTAGCCTTCTTTATTCTGCCTGTATTGTCAATTCCAGTTACTCTCTTCTGACAGTAGGACTAGGCACACCCAGGGAATATAGTGAAGGAATTTGGCACAATATATAGGAGCAGAATTAGGCATTCAATCATGGTTGACTTTTATTTCCCAACCCCATTCTTCTGCTTTCTCCCTATAACCCTCAATCCCTTACCAATCAAGAACCTATAAAACTCTGTCTTAAATACACCCAATGACTTTGCCTTCACAACTCTATGGCAATGAATTCCACAGATACACCATCCTCTGGATGAAAAAGTCCCTCCCTAGTTTTAAAGGAATGTCTTCAGTGAATGGGGATGGGAAAAAAATCAGCTATGACTGAATACACAAGCAAAATTGCCAATGCCAGAAATCTGGAGTAACACATACAAACTGCTGGAGAAACACAATAGCTGAAGCAATATCTACAGAGGGAAATTAACGGTTTCGGGGCAAGACCCCTTATCAGGATTGGAGAAGGCGTCCCTCAGTCTAATGAATGGTCTTCTTCCAAAGCGTCGACTGTCCATTTTCTTCTTTTGATGCTGCTTGACCTGCTGAGTTCCTCCAGCATTTTGGGTGTGTCTTGAGCCATGATTAAATAGCGAAGCAAACATAGAAGGAAAAGGTAGAAATGATTTGTGGATAAAATCACACAAAGAGTCTATACTTAAAACTAGACAGGCTACCTGGTCCTGCTCTAAGTGGCCAAATGGAATGCATTATTGTTTGCTGAGAGATTTAATGGTGGATATAACAAAGGCTTTATCAATCACTCACTAGTCTTCCTCAGATATGGCCATGAGTCAGGAGACTGAAGGATTGCAGATGTCCCAATGCTGTTGGAAAAAAGAGGATGTAGATCAGTAGCTGAACCAGTGGTACAAATTTAGGGAGATTAATCCAGGACAAAATTAGTTATCACTTGCAGAACATAGATAGATCTACTACAAATCTTGAGGTTTGTATTCACTGGAGTTAATAAGAGGGAGGGGTTGGCATAATTACACAATGTAAGACACAAGAAACTGCAGGTGCTGAAAATGGGAGCGACAAACAATCTACTTGAAGAACTCAGTGGGTTAAGCTGTATTGGTGGGAGGAAAGAAATTTCCACCATTTCAGCACTCTTCCTCAATCCCAACTGACTGGTCCTTCTCAACTGGGAGGATGAAGCCCAAAACAAACTGGAGGAGAAACAAGTTATATTTTGTCTTGGTCATCTACAACCTATTTTCATGAATACTGAGATTTCCAATATTAGGTAAACCACCCCCTTCTTCTGTTCCCCTCCCACTGTGCTCCCCCACCTTCTCCTTCTGATGATCTGGTCCTCTCATGTTTGACCCTCCTTTATGCTTCCCCAAGCCCCTTTCACCAGCTTTGTCCCTTCTTCCTCCTCCATCCACCTAATTCACACAAAGGTTTGTCCTCACCACCTCCCACCTGTTTCCAACTTTTCCCTTTTCTTCTAATGGTCCTATTCTCACCTCCTTTACTTATCAGTATCCAGCACTGATGTTCCTGCTTAACTCCTTCCAGCAGCAGTCTCCCTTTTCACACTCCACTCTCCCACCTTGCTCCAGTGATTGTATTTTCTCGCTATCTGTCTGCCTCCATCTATCATTCACCTCTCCTGCAGGGCACACCCCTTCATGGTACAAGCAGACTTTGAATATTTTTAAGCTAGAAGCATATTGAATTTTGGTAGGCAAAGGGGTGAAAAGTGAGCAGGGGAGAATTCAGAGTTTTTGTTGCAATTAGTGTTGATCTTATTCAATGGTAGAGTCCCCCTCCTGATCCTTATTTGTATGTTTCTATATTTACATAATACAGTTTAGCTAGTCGTCTCTCATAGATAAAAAAAACTTCAGTCCTTACATTTTCATAAACCTCCTCTGTGTCCTCTTGATTGCTAATAAATCCCCCTCAATCTAGCATCTAGGACTATGAACTATAGTTTATCATTGGCCCAATGAGTGTTCACGCAGTGTAAACCATAAACTACTTGTTAAAATTTCAAGGGAGCTAAAGAAACTGAGAGATATGATGGTTTAAGGGTGGCAAGAATCGCAGACTGTGGTGATTGGCAAAAATAACCAGAGAGTAAGAGACATACAGTTAGTTGCTATTATCTAGAATGAATTGCCCCAGGGCTGGTGGATGCAAATTCAATAATAACTTTTAAAAGGGAATTGGATTCATTGATGGGGAATAAATCTGGTGCCAAAAAGAAAGAATGGGTGAATGAGATTAAATAGATACTTTACAACAAAAACACAAGAGGTTCTGCAGATGCTAGAAATCCAGAGTAACACACACAAAATGCTGAAGGAACTCAGCAGGTCAGGCAGCACCTATTGAAAAGAACAGTCAACATTTTAGGCTGAGATCCTTCATCAGGACTGGAAAGGAAGGGGGAAGAAGCCAGAATAAGGAGGTTGGGTAGAGGCAGGAGTACAAACCAGAAGGTGATAGGTGAAGCCAGGTGGATGTAGGAGGAGGGTTGAAGTGAGAAACTGGGAGGTGGTGGGTAGAAAAGATAAAGAACTGAAGAAGGAATCTGAAGAGAAAGGAGAGTGGACCCTGGGAGAAAGGGTAGGAGAAGGGGGCACCAAGTTGAAGTGATAGGCAGGTGAGGAAAAGAGAAGAGGTAAAAGCTAATACAGGCAAAAAGGGGTGATTGGCCTCCTTCTGTGATTATTTTAAATCATGGAATGGAATTTAATATATTTTTAACATAGGTGGTTAAAGATTAACTATTTGAAATGTACATCAAAACATGTCACTGTATGAAAACCTGCAGATGTTGGACCTCCCTCACTACCACTCACGGCCCCAAACAGTCCTTCCAGGCGAGGTGACACTTCACCTGTGAGTCTATTGGGGTAATATACTGTATCTGGTGCTCTCAGTGTGGCCTCCTGAGATCCGACGTATATTGGGAGCACCAGAAAAACAGGGATCACCCAGTGGCCACTCATTTTAATTCCACTTCCCGTTCCCGTTCCCATGTTAATCCATGGCATCCTCTGCTGGCGCGATGAGGCAGCACTCTGGTTGGAGGAACAACACCTTATATTCTGCCTGGGTAGGCTCCAACCTGATGGCATGAACATTGATTTCTCAAACTTCTGGTAATGCCCCCCCCCCCTCACCGTTCCTGTTCTCCTCCCTCATCTTATTTTCATCTTGTTCATCACTTCCCTCTGATGCTCCACCCCCTTCCCTTTCTTCCATGGTCTTCTACCCTCTCCTGTCAGAATCCCCCTTCTCCACCCTTTTATTTCTTTCACCAATTTCCCAGCTCTTTGCTTCACCCCCCTCCCAGTTTCGTATATCATCTACTACTTTGTACTTCTTCCTCCCTTCCCCCCACCTTCTCATCTTTTTTCCCAGTCCTGATGAAGGGTCTCAACCCAAAACATCGACTGTTTACTCTTTTTCCTATATGCTGCCTGGCCTGCTGAGTTCCTCCAGCATTTTGTGCGCATTGCTTGAAAACATACAGTGAAATGTGTAGCTTGCATCAGTGAAGACTGTGCTGGGCAGCCACACTTCCGGCACCAACATTGCATGCCCACAACCCTAACTGTACATCTCTGGAATGTGGGAGGAAAACAGTGCACCCAGAGGAAACCCATGTGGTCACATACTAACTCCTTACAGACAGCAATGGGAGTTGAACCCTGATCTTACAGCTGGTGCTGTAAAGCATTGTGCTAACTGCTATGCTACCATGCACAGGGATGTGTTCTTAATATGACGATTACATTGTAGAAAGTGTATATGTATTGGGGCTCTGATGAATTTAAAGTGAGAGTGAGATTTCACACACAGCTTTAAGCAATAAAATTGCCATAGATTTATTCACTCCAAAATACTTCTCATCTTTTATTTCCCTTGCTGGTAATCTTGGCTGAATTCATGCTAGTTTCAATTTGAAGGTTCTCTGTTGCCTTTAAATATGAGACAACAACTGCACTGAATGCAGAACCTGAAACATATGATTTCTCATGCATCTGAAGATTCTCGTCCGGGGGTCTCGTATTAAAAGGCAACAGAGAACCTTCAAATTGAAACTAGCATTTGTGATACAGGTTGTTTGTTGATCGTCCTATTAGGCTGCTGGGATGACAGAGACATGATGAGAAAAGGAGGTGAGGGGTGAGAGAATAGGTATAGCCAGGGTGGCCTCACAAGGTGATAAATAGTTCAGGGAACAGCAGCCATAAGCCAGTCTTTCTGAGGAATAATGCAGGTGGAGACTGAGGTTCTGGAAAATACATCTACTTCATATTGCAGAACAGAATTACAGTTGTTGATGCTGGAGAGAGTGCAGAGGAGATTCCCCAGGACAGGCAGTTGTGGAGGCCGGGTCATTGAGTGTACTTAAGGTGGAAGTTGATAGGTTCTTTATTAGTCAGGGCATGAAAGGTTATGGGAAGAGAGAATGGGATTATTTCAGCCATGGTGAAATGGCAAAGAAGACTCAATAGGCCAAATGGCCTAATTCTGTTCCTATTTCTTATGGTCTTATGTTGTCCGGTCTGGAGGATTTAGTTAGGAGAAAGTATATAAGGTGAGCTCTTTTTCCCTGGAGTCAAAGAGACAAAGTGGGTAACTTGACAGAAGTATATAAGATTATGAGTCAAAATAGGTGGGATAGGTAGTAAATTTCCTTATATTAGTGATGCACCATCAATAACTCTCAGAGACGTGAGGCGAGATATAGGCTTTTATTGGTTGGAAGAAAGAACAAGCAGCAAATGACCACCACACTACATCCTGGAGATTGAGACCGGGACGGTGTCCCCAATCGCCTTTATACCGGGGTCAGTGGGAGGAGCCACAGGAGCAGTCAGTTGGGGGGGGGGGCATGTCCAGACAGGTATATGTAGTTCACCACAATTAGGAGTATCAAAAATAATGTGAGAGGAAGGAGTTTAAAAGGGGACTTGAGTTTTTCACAGAAAGAGTGTAAAAAAAATTGGCTGGTGATCCTAATGTCAGTAGTGGGTAAATTATTGGAAGGTATTCTAAGGAATAGGTTATATAAATATTTGGGGTAGACAGGGCCTGATTAAGGTCTAGTCAACATGGCTTTGTGCATGGCAGGTCATTTCTAACCAATCTTAAAGAGTTTTTTGAGGAGGTTACTGGGAAAGTTGATGAAGGCAAGGCAGTGGATGCTGTCTACATAGACTTTAGCAAAGCATTTGACAAGCTCCCACATAAGAGGCTGGTCCAGAAGTTTCAGTCACTTGGCATTCAGGACAAAGTATTGAATTGGATTCAACATTGGCTTAGCGAGAGAAGCCAGAGAGTGGTACTGAATGCTTTCCTCTCTGACTGAAGGCTTGTAACTAGTGGTATGCCGTAAGGATTAGTACTGGGTCCATTGTTGTTTGTCATTTATATTCATGACTTAGATGATAATGTGGTAAACTGGATCAGCAAATTTGTAGATCAGACTAAGATTGGGGGGGCATAGTAGACAACGAAGAAGGTAGTCAAAGTTTGCAACAGGATCTGGAGCACTAGAAACATGGGTCAAAATATGGCGGATGGAATTTAATGCAGACAAGTGTGAGGTGTGGCACTTTGGGAGAACAAACCAGGGTAGGTCTTACAGAGTGTGGTAAAACAAAGGGATCTGTTTCTAAAAACACTCAAATGTTTGACCTCAGCTAGGATTAAGCACCTTATCCATTACCCCGATCATTCCTTTTTTGTTCTGCCACCCCATTATGACTGACATGTATGTCGTTTACAAAATGCATTACTCAATTCACCAAGGATTATTTGAAAGCATCCAACAAACCTGTAATATCAGTCATTCAGAAGTACGAGAAGCTACTGTATAATTAGATCACTCTGTCCTGTTAAATAGATCTCTGATTCTCAATTGTCACTGGTAAAACCTGACCAGACTGTGAGATCATCCTCACCATAGGCATGGAAGTGGATCTAAAACTGATTCACTACCATTTTTGGAAGGCTACTTAGATGATTAGGATCATTAAATGCTAACCTAGAGCTCCAAATGAATATAAAGTTCTCTAACATCCACATCTTTTATTCTTTGCCTTTGATTATCTCTATCTCACAACACTTCATGAATACAAAATAGAACCAAGTCATGATTTCAAACTGTACTTATACATCTGGTCAAAACCCATTGATGGTCAATTATCCTAGTAGTGCTCTTGCGTCTAAGATGCTGGAAGGTTACTCTCTTTTAGTGGAGTTGGTTGCAGATGGTCCTGATAAACATATGTCTTTACAATGCAGGGATAAGGCATCCTTGATATTTAATGATGTATGCAGTGTTATTCTTCAAACATGTCACCTGTCCTTTTCCAATTTATACATCTTAATGAGGTTAGATTGACCTTACTTAACCTGCATAGCCATCCATTTTTGATCAAAACAGTTGGCTTTTGATTAAATTGTTCTTACACTTATTTCAGTTTCTTTATTTTCTTCCCTCATTGGGGTTTTTTGCACAAAATTCTACAAGAGTGAACATACTAGGCAGAATTATGAGACTTTCTATGTAGAAAGTGTTCACCATCTCAGACTTCAACCAGACAGTATTAGGCTATGTCAATACAATAGCCATATATGTTTTTAATGTTGAAAAGGATTGTCAGCCAGCCAACAATTATTATGTTATTGCATTAGTTCTTACTTACTGTAAGTATCCTTGTGGAATATAGAAGAAGTGGGTGTGATGCTTGCTTTACACAACTTTTACTTTCTACTGATGTCAACAGAGACCAACTTAGGACAATGTATAAACCCAGATTTCTACACAACTGTATTACTATTCTAGCAATGGGCTAGGTTAAAACCATTACCTAAATCTGAATCCCAGCCATTGATAGTCATTATAACTAAAAACATACAAAGGAAGGAAATACTGACAATAGACATAATCACAATATGTCCCAAATCATTTTAAGCTATTCAAGTACTTTTTTAAACTTAAGGTGGCAGACAATTTTTACATAGCATGATCCCAGAAAGAGAAATGTAATATATATTCCTGTTTTAGACGTTACTGAGTATGTTATGACATCTTCTGGTTGTATGTGCATATAGTGTATTTTATTTCTGTGATCTGTTTTGGACAATGGGTTGTTAGACATCTCTTCTTGAACAGTGTTATGGGAACTTTACACCTCACCTTGGGGAGGAAGGTGACATCTTGATTAACTTCTCCACAAGTGCAGGGCTTGAAAATAATTGCATAACCATGTAATGATAGTCCATCTGAAGCTCTTTTAAAAGCATCAGAAATTTCCAGGGTGATGGTGATTTACTAGAACTGTTTAAAAGCAAAAAAAAATCCAATGGATCACAACATAGACTAGAAGATTATAGTGGGACAATCATTCAGAAAGCTATTCTGCTAATGAAGGGTTCCAGCATTTCACTAAAGGCAATGCTGGAATAATTATCCCTGCTCATTTCTTCACTCTTCACCCTAGCTATTTGCTGTTTGCCAACAACATTGTAATTACATCACCACATGGGAAATGTTCACCCCTGTGAACCAAACCACATGAACCAGCTTATCATCTTCTGATTCGATTTAGCTCCTTTCGGAGTGCTGATCTGATGCTTGCACTGGGGCACATGTTCAGCTGTTTTTATCTGCTGATGGAGTACGCTCAACAGGAAGTTTGTGATCTTGTGATTTTTAATGTTTTCCCGCCTGCTTGAGTTATATATCTCGGTGGTATTGTATCTGAAGCTCATTAAATCATGGTTCAGACATTAAACCTTTACGAATGCTCCTAGTCATAATTCTACTTCTTTCCTGTCTTCCTTTAATTTTCTTGCTTCACCTTTCCTAAACTTTTCTCAGCTCTACTCTGATGACGCCAATGAGTGAATTAAATCAGTTTGTGATTATTACTTACTTGACCGTGAAAGTGTAAAATGGTGAACCTAATTCTTTCAGCCAATGTATTGCAGGCAATGAATAAAACTATTCCTGTTTCCCCCACCGCCCCCTCCACCTCATTTCCAGCTCAGGTGCATTGAAAATTGTTCTATTCTCTCAAACTATACTTTAGCTAAGGTCAACTAATGGGAGAGATTAAAGAGCTTCTTATGGATGTACTGCTCTCAATGATGAGACATTAATCAACCATTAATGATCTTGGGATGATTAGGGCTACGTTCAGAACAGCAGAACCATGCACCAAATTTAGAAATAGCTTGCCTTCCTGTATTTGATCACTCTTGAGGTAATTCTACAGCAAAGAGGTAGCTGAAACCTTGACAAAATAAAATTATTTCTTTCCTAATGAAACCTTCCTTTAAATTATATAAACTATTATTTAATTCATTTATACAGTCATTTTTGAAGGAAGCTTTGCAGAATCAAGTCTATGTAATCAGATCCAATTTCACATTGAATGTTTTAGTGAAATAAGGGTTAAGTTTCAAAAATGCCAAATGCACAGTGACCTATGTATTTAAATTGACCCATGATCAGTTAACTATTAGGAGTAATCACTGTGTATGGGACAGTGTGAAGAAGTCATTCACAGTACCCATTTTTCCCCTTTTTAATATTAAATATGTTAGTTAAACATTTTTAATCAACTCTAATAAATATGACCTTAACTATGTTTATCCAGTTACAGGTATCAATTATTTGCCTGCCATTAAAGCATTTTCAGCCAGAATGTGAACACTAAGATTTCTAACTCTTGTCTAATTCTACAAAAGTTTGATTGAATACCTTATGACACATGCAAATAATCTTCTTTCTTTCCATCAGTCTGACAACTTTATGGTTTCTACTTTTCCAAAGGCATTGATTGCTGAAATAGAACTTAGAATGATAAAACCTATTATTATGTGAAATGCTAAACACTATAAGTCAATTTTTAAATAGATAAAATTAAAACAATAAACAATGGCTATTATAAGCTCATGAGGTTGCAGTCTTGCTGAATTACCTTTAGTATTTTCAGAGACTGAGACAAAGGAGGTTGTTGACAGTTGTGTGTGTGGTGTTCTTATATTCTAGAAAAGATTTTGAGATGCATTGCTGTGGAAATTAAGTAAAGAATGTTGATGTCAGTGGAAATATTTTGCAAATGACATGCAATTAGGCAGTGGATGGCAATATGAAGTCAACTTAGAACCAGTAGGATATGGAATTTGGTTTTAGACTTTCTTAATTTATGTCTTTCTATACTATCCTGAGCTCTAAATCACAAGCTCAGTGACATGTCTGGAAGCCAATCAGTCAGTCAGCCATGGTGGGTGACCTTACGTCCTTAAGAGCCCAGCTGTGAAATGGTTCAAATTTGCTGCAGAGTATTCTAGCCCAGTGAGTTGAGTAGCATTGGCCACATTTTTAAAGGATTCACCCAAGGTTATCAACTTAATGCAATCAGTGGAAAATGCAATTGTTAATAACACCACAATGAATGATTAACAATGGCAAAGACATGACCATTGTATTATCATTCACTTGTCTGGATTATATATTTATTTACTGCAGCAAGGAATAACCCCTTCAGTCCCTTCAAGCCATATTGCCCAGCAATCCCTGGATTTAATCCTAGCCTAATCACGGGACAATTTGCAATGACCAATTAGCCTACCAACTGGTACACCTTTGGACTGTGAGAGGAGAACCCAGAGGAAATGCACGCAGTCATAGGGAGAACGCATAAACTCTTTACAGACAGTGTTGGGAATTGAACCACGGGTTGCCTGTACTGTATAGCTTTGTGATAACCAGTACGCTACTGCGCTGCCATTTTAAGGAACAGGTGCCACATAATGAAGAAAAAGAACATTTGTGAAACCAGCTGTGAGCTTCAGACATCTCTCAGTTTTTATCTGCCATTTTAAATTAAAGCAAACAAGTGAATATGTTAACTAGAATGGTATTTAGGATCATTGATTCCTGTGAGTTAATTTTAAAAAATGCAACTATTTCTTTAATAGCTTTCAAGAGTTATGCGCTTGAAATTAAGAAAGCAGACAAACTAAAAAAAAGATAATTGCGGACTATGTTGCTGTAACCTTAAAGGATAAAAAGGTTATTTAAGCTTACAAATTCCATGAGCATTGTGTTATAATTGTTGGTTTGGTTGTATGTTGCATTTTTTTGTTTCATCAAGAGGTCAATTCTGAACTTCCTGTGCTCAAGTGTTTGTTGAGAACACTGTTTGATCTGTTTTCATCTGCCTCTATGCAAGCCAGGATTAAAGAAGTTGTTTCCAGCATATGGAGCAGAACCCTAACTACTACAGTTTAGCAACAATAGACTCCTTTATGTTCTAATTATGTCCTTTCTTGTAAAAACTCTGTTTGATTTATGGTTAACTTGCTTTTTCTTGTGAATGCTGCTCATATGCTGCGATGTGCCTGTGATGCTGTGCAAGTGAGTTTTCATTGCACCTGTGCACGCATGTATTCCTACATGACAATAAACTTGACTTTGAGTTTGACAGACAAGTTTAATAGTGGGAAAGTGAAGATAGAGAGAGAAGGAATTTAGTAGGTAGACATATGCCTAAGTTAAGAAATACCCATTTCCTGCAGGCAATGGGAGAGAGGGGGCAGGATACTTCAAAACCCATGACATCTTCCTTGTTATGAAGAATTCAAGATTGAGAGTGGGAAATGGAAGTGACTCTTTAGCCTATTGTTGACTGGAGAGATTCCCAAGTACCAAAACAGAATTGTAATGTATTTCAATGCAAGGGGTATTGTAGGAAAGGCAGATGAACTCCAAGCATGGTAGCCATTCGTGAGACTTGATTGCAGGAGGGGCAGGACTGGCAACTCAATGTTTGGGGGTTCAATGTTTCAGATATTACAGAGGGGGGAAGGGGTATTACTCATCAGGGAAAATATCACAGCAGTGCTGAGACAGAACAGACTGGAGAGCTCATCTACTGAGACAGTGTGGGAGAAAATGAGAAATAAGAAAGGGATAATCACATTAATGAGCCTATGTCATAGAGTTCCAAATAGAGGGATTTAGAGGAGCAAATTTGTATAGAGATGGCAGACAGTTGCAAGAGATATAAGATTGTGATAGTTGGTAATCATAACTTTCCAAATATTGACTGAGACTCCAATACTGGAAAGAAATTGGATGGTATTGAAGTTTGTCTAATGTGTTCAGGAAAGTTTCATTAATCAATATGTAGAAGTCTCAACTAGAGAGAAAGAGCGATACTGGATCTCCTCTTAGGGAACATGACAGAGCAGGTGACAGTGACAATGAGTGTGCAGAATCTAGTGATCATAATTCCATTAGTTTCATGATAATTAAGGAGAAGCATAGGATGGGTCATTGGGTTGAAATTCTAAATTGGAGTGAGGGCAATTTTGATGTCTTTAGAAGGGATCTGGCAAGCTTCGATTGGGGTAGGCTGTCTTCTGGCTAAATGATGTTTGCTAAGTGGGAGGTTTTCAAAAACTAAAATATTGTGAGTAAAACTCGTGTTGGAATAAAAAGCAAGGCTATTATTTTTTTAGAGAGCCTTGATTATAGAGAGGTAGTGAGACCCTAGTAGAGAACAAGAAGGAGGTGCATATCAGGTACAGGCAGTTAGGAGCCAAGGAGGCACTTGAAGAATAAAAGAAATGCAAGAGAATATTAATGAGAAAGATCATACAAGCTGAAATAGGACACAAGATTACTCTGGCAGGTAAGGTGAAAGAGAATCCCATGGGTTCCTTTACTTATATTAAGCGTAAAATGATAGCAAGGGACAAAGTTGGTCCTCATGAACATTAGTGTGGTCATCTATGCATAGAGCCGAAAGAGATGGGGGAGATCTTAAATAATTTTTTCACATCTGTATTTATTCAGGATACAGACACAGAGACTATAGAACTGAGGCAAAAGGGTAGTGAGGTCATAGGCTATATATGGATTATGCAAGAGGAGGTGCGGCTGTCTTGAGGCAAATTAGGGTGGATAAATCCACAGGGCTTTACGAGGGTCTTCTAACACTCTGTGGGAGACAAGTATCGTAGTTACAGGGGTGCTGGCAGAGATATTTAAATTGTCCCTTGCCACGATTGAGGTGCTGGAGGACTTGAGGAGGACTGGTTGTTCAAGAAATGCTCTAAGAATAGTCAGCAAATTACAGACCGGTCAGCCTGACGTCAACCATGAGTAATTTATTGGAAATATTCTAAGGGAATGGATATTTGAGTAGCTGGATAGATAAAGCCTGATTAGTGATAATCAACATAACTTTGTCCATGGTAGGTTGTGTCTAATCAATCTTAATGAATTTTTTGAGGAGGTTACCAAGAAAGTTGATGAAGGAAAGGTACTGGATGTTTTCGACACGGACTTTGATAAAGTTCCATATGGGATGCTTATCCAGAAGGTTAAGTCACTTAGCATTCAGGAAGAACTAGCCAGTTGAATTCAATATTGGCTTGGCAGAAGCCAGAGTGTGGTAGTAGATGGTTGTCTTTTTTTAAATTTTTTTTTATTAGTTTTTCAAAACATTTTACAGATTAAAAACCCCAAATCCCAATGAGGAACATTAAAACAGTGCAAAATTAAGCATACAATAAGAATATGCTACAAGGGAAGAGAATTAAGCAAAAAAAAAACACCTAAATTAAAGACAAGTAAGCTTAGTGTCCTCCCCAAGCCCCACAACACAAGAAAAAACAACAGCAACTCCAGACCAACCACAACACAATATAGAGAGTATAAGTCAGGACAGCCAAACTCCCAGACTGTGAATACACTCGGCAACAGAGGATAATAATGCCTTCTACCAGAAATAAAAAGGAGCTGAAAACAAGGGACCAAAAAGAAAAAAAAACCCTAGTCAAGAGGAAGGTTATGAAAGTACTCGATAAAAGGTCCCCAGACCTTATGGAACTTTAGATCTGAATTGAGAACTGAATAATGAATTTTTTCGAGGTCCAAACAGGCCATGATGTCGTTAAGCCATTCAGCATGAGTGGGCGGGGCAGCATCTCTCCATCTGAGGAGGATCAAGCGTCTAGCCAGGAGAGAGGCAAAGGATAATATTCGGCATTTGGTCGGACCCAGACACAAATCTGTCTTGCCCCAAAAACCGAACAGAGCAATTAAGGGGTTTGGTTCTAGGTGCTGATTCAGAATATACGATAACGTAGTGAAGACATCTTTCCAGAATTTCTCCAAGCTAGGACAGAACCAGTACATATGGATGAGAGAGGCCACGCCCCTCTTGCATTTATCACAGAGCAGACTAACGCTAGGGTAGAATCGAGATAGTTTAGATTTAGACATATGGGCTCTATGAACAATCTTAAACTGTAAAAGGCAGTGGCGAGCACAAAGAGAGGTTGAGTTAACCGATTTGAGAACTGAATCCCAGCTCTCCTCAGATAAGGAGATATTTAAATCCTGCTCCCAGGACATTTTGATTTTATCCATGGGGGCCCGTCGTAAGGCCGCTAGTTTATCTCGGATGATTGATATTAAGCCTTTACCTAGTAGATTCATGGAAAGAAATAGGTCCATAGCATTTTTCGCAGGCATTTCAGGGAAGTTAGGAATTAAAGGAGCAATAAAGTGTCGGATTTGGAGATATCTGAAAAAATGAGCATTGGGCAGATTGAACTTAACAGAGAGCTGCTGAAAAGAAGCGAAGCGATTATCAATGAAAAGATCTTCAAAATGTCTAATGCCCTTCCTATACCAAACCTGGAATGCTGAATCGTATGTAGTAGGTAAAAAAAGGTGATTATGAGCAATAGGGCTGGAAACGGAAAACCCCTGGAAACCATAGCATTTCCTGATCTGAGCCCATATACGCAAAGTGTGTCTAACAAGAGGATTAGCTATTGATCTGGGTAACTACTAGGGAGTGCAGAGCCAAGAAGTGCAGAGATAGATAATTCTTTGGTGGAGCTCAGCTCCATCACCACCCAGTTAGGGCACTCGGGTTGGCCATGGAAGAAAGACCAGAAGGTAACACAACGTATATTAGCTGCCCAATAATATAAACGAAAGTTAGGTAAAGGTTGTCTCTCTAAATGGAGTCCAGTGACTAGTACTGTACTGCAGAGTCTGGTGTTGGGTATGTTGTTATCATCTATATTAATGATAAGCTCTATCCTCAAATTTGAGGATGACACCAAAATTGGGGGCATAGTGGACAATGGAGAAGGCTATCAAAACTTGCAGTGGGAGCTGATGCAGTTGGGAAAATGCTAAAAAATGGCATATGGAATTTAATGCAGACAACTGTGAGGATTATGGTCCAGGTACAGGTAGATGGGACTAAATAGAAGTTCAGGTTGGCATGGACTAAATGGGCCAAGGGGCCTGTTTCACTGATGTAGTATTCTATAACTCTATATATAAGGAATTCTGGATTTTTGCTGCAAAGAGGGAAGAATGTTATAAATTTGTTTATAATTTGTAGAATTATCACTGTGTTACCATAGTTTTTTAATTCTCTCACCATCTTTCACAGATTTATCGTGCCCAGTAAATTTTCACATAACACACACAAAATGCTGCAGGCCAGGCCAGGCAGCATCTATAGGAAGAAGTACAGTCGATGTTTTGGGCCAAGACCCTTTGTCACATCCAGCTTCTTTGTTCATGTATCAATGGCTTTCTTCTGCCCACCAGCACCCACAGCTGAGATTTGAAAATTCTTTTCAAGATTCATAATTCCAAAAAAATTGATAACAAGATTAACCATTCAAAGGTTAATTCTACAAATTGAAATTGCTTCCATCAGTGTTAACGTGTGGGAAATGTATACATATATGGTATTTGATTTCCTTATTTATTAATTAATATTATTTTCTCTATATTATGTATTGCATTGAACTGCTGCTGCTAAGTTAACAAGTTTCACAACACGTGCTGGTGATAATAAACCTGATTCCGAGAAACCAGACCATTATGTCAATGTGTCTCAGTGATTCCCCTTCCTCTGGCAACTTTTGAGGTTTGCTAGGCTTTCTACATTCCCCTATTCTGTAATTTGTTGACTGTGTCTGCCCACTCTCTCAATCATTGATTCAAAGTAAAGAAGTGACTTGTCTTATCTTGCTCAGTCCAGATAAGTCATTTCACTTGCATTCTGTAGCCTCTAATTTAAACATGGCTGCAGTTTTATGCCAAGAGACTCAGAACAGATTTCTTCCTGTTGGTTTTGCATCAAGGATGTTGACAAGGATGGAGAAGACATATAATGCC